>NW_024429190.1:1705157-1758854 GCF_017639785.1 Mesocricetus auratus
AAGAAAAGACATGTTCGTTGATGTTTCTGATACAGTATACAGGCTCACAGCTATTAGCATATCTATACCACGTAAAGATCCAACCAAACAAAAAAGTTTTGTAGACCAAAACTGTCAATGAATGAGTGAATAAAGAACATGTGGTACATTCACACAATGGAATATTATTTGTTTCTTTTTTATTTTTAAGCAATTTTATTTTACATACAAATTCTAGTTCTATCCCATCCTCTCGCTTTCCCCACTCCACCCGCATCCAATCCTCAGAGAAGATGAGGCCTCCAGTGGGGAACCATCTAAGTCTGTCACACCATTTGGGTCAGGACCAAGGCCTTCCACCCTGCATCTAGGCTGAACAATGTATTACTCCCTAGGGAATGGGCTCCTAAAAACCAGTTCCTGCACTGTGGATAATTACTGGTTCCACTGCCAAAAGTCCCATAAACTAACCAAGGGCCCCACTGTTACCCACATTTAGGGGCCTAGTTCCCCAAATGTTAGTCTGAAGTGAGTGATATCCCTTTCAGCTGTTTTTGTGGATTCCCCCAATTTGGTCTTCACCCCTCTTCTCATATTATAAGTCCTCTCTCTCTAAAACTGGATTTCAGGTTTTCATTCCAGGACTTAATTGTAGATCTCTCCATCTGCTTTCATCAGTTACTAGATGAAGGCTCTATGATGACAGGGTAGACATCAATATGAGTATAGGCAAAGGGTATTTAAGGTAACATTTCCATTATTGTGCATATTCTTAGTTGGGGGTTATCCTTGTTAATTCCTGGGTATTTCCCTAGTGCCACGTTTCTCATAACCCCACAATGACTCTCTCTATTGTAATATTCCTTTCCTTACTCTCCCTCTCTGTCCTTCCCCCAACTAGACCTTCCTGATCTCTCATGTTCTTCTTCCCTTCCATTTTCTCCTCCCCACTCTCTTACAACCCCTTCCTCCATGCTTCCAAATTTATGCACGAGATATTTTCTATTTCCTCTTCTGGAGAGGGGTTTCATCTAGATTTCTCCTAGGGTACTCCTTGCTTCCTATCTTCTCTGGGGTTGTGGATTGTAGGATAGTAATCCTTTGCTTTATGGCTAACATCCACTTATGAATGAATACATATCATGTTTGTCTTTCTGTATCTGGGTTACCTTACTCAAGATGGCTCCTTCTATTTCCATACATTTGCCTGAAATTTTCAAGATGTCATTTATTTTACCACTGAGTAGTACTCCATTGTGTATATCTAACACATTTTCTTTATCCATTCTTCAGCTGAGGTTCACTTGGTTGCTTCCAGGTTCTTGTTATTACAAATAATGCTGCTGTGAAAATAGTTGAACAAATTACCTTTTTCTATGAGTGTGCATCCTTCATCTATATGCCCAAGAGTGGTATCTGTAGCACCAGTGCTGCAATAATTCTCATAGATTCTGGAGGGGAGCATGAGATTTTAAATAAAGACAAGACAGTGGGTCATTCATGCAAGGAAAATGCCATTTATTAAAAAGGAGAGATACTTTATATACCAGTGAGCAGACATCCTGGAAAACTATGAATGTCAGAAGTTCTTGTTCCCAGGCTCCTCTGGAAATACATTGATTATAAGAAAATTGATTGGGATGTGAGGCAAAATGAAAGGCTGAAATATGCCAGACTGTCCCTTTTACTAGGTGACTTTGCTATGTCTATACCCTGTAAGTTACTATCTAATTCTTGCAGGGGCTAAGCCTTGGGCTGATGATTGAGGGAAAAGACAGATGTATCTTTTTACTCATATCAAGGAGTCCCTGAAAGGTTCATCCATCAATAATCAGGGTACTCAGGGGTCTGGACTCCAAAGTGGACACCCAGCATGCCATAGGTCCCATAATAGTGATTGTTTTGCCAGATTCCACCATAATTTTGATCTCTCCTTCAGTGTCTTCATCAGTCACTCCAGGAATGACCCTAATCCCCTGAAGTAGAATGCTACTCCTTCCTAAAAGTCAATCCAATTTTGACCAGTGGTAAAGGGCTTTTGACTCCAATGCTCAACATTTCGAGTCCCTTCTGAAGTACCAATATTGCTTTAATGGAGGAGCAGAGGTCCAGTCCTGTGCTTGCTGGGGTACCTTTGTCACAGTCCTGGATACAAAGTGCTTCTTCGGAGTTAGGACCTGAATAGGTCAGGGAAGTAATATATCCAGTGCTCTGTACACATGGAATCAGGAGCCCAGAGCAGACCCGATTACCATTTCCCAGAGATGACATAGAGTTACCCAGTACATCAGTCTTTGAATATCAATTATTTTCCCAATGATGTCCTTTTTTTACAGTGGGAACAAAGACATGGCCCTGGGGGGAGGGTGTGAAACATAGTCCTTAGCAGGACAATTTTTTAAAGTGGCTCATTTGCTCCCATCTAAAACATGTCTTAAGACAGAAACCCCCACTGGACTTTCTATTTCACTGCATAGCAGAAGCAATAACTTGTCCCATAATGTGGTGTCTGTTCGTATTTCTATAAGTGCAAATACAATCATTGAGGCTTCCTGTAAAACCTCCATGCAGTGCTTGTTGGTGTTTTCAATACCTAATTATTTCCTATAGGTATGGCATTATCAGCATCCCCAAATATACACCCTGAAAGTTTTAGTAGCCAATCCACAAACTCAGATTAGGGTTCAGATGGTCCCTGTAGGACCATAGAAATTTGATCTACTGCAGTATTATTAGGTAAGGCTTTTCATGCAAGGTCAGTACCCACTGAGATCTGCTTATATATAGCTGGGCCTTAAATAATTTGCTGGCCTAGAGCTGCATAGGCTCCCATACCAGTAAGCATTTCTAAATTCCTACCAGGGAAATGGGCAGCCATATTTTGCTACACTGTTTGGTTACATAGTTCTTGGTATTCACCCCTCCAAATCAAATAATCTCTCTCTGACATTGTAGCAAGACAAAATTGCTGCCAATCATTGGGGGTGCAATTCAAGGCTGAAAAGGATTCAAAAACAGCCAGAGTGAAAGGTGAATGAGGCCCATATGCTGTATCTGCCATCTTCAGTTGCTTTATATCCTCAAAGTTAAGATGGGAATGTTCTCTCTGTTTCTGGCCTTGGGGATTAACTGTGTGTATGACTGGGAACATCACTCTGCTCCTCTGCTGTTCAGGATGGCCTTCTAGAGAGAGCTAGAATGTTCAGTATTACAGGCAGGGGCACAAGGCTAAAGGGAACATTTTTTAAGTTTATGCTTTAATTTGAGGACAACATTCTTGAGTTGAAGTTCTTCACATTCCTGTGTCATCTCCCAAAGGGGGGATAGAAAACTTACAGGAAGAAGCATCAGAAGCTTGAAGTGACCTAACATACTCTTGGTCCTGAGAATCCTCAAAGGCAGCTCTGACTTCCTCAACCTACTCTTTCATGCCTGTATAATCACTAAGAAGCACATCCTTGATGAGATGCCACAGAGAAAAGGTAACAATTGGGATGGGATTTGGCCCTTCTTTTTGTAATGTCCTTTGTTGGTCTCCCTTCACCTGCTCGCAGTTGAGGATATTAAGATCACCAGAGAACAAAAACCTAGAGCTGATCTCATGTATAGTTTTTAAGAAGCCTTTTGCTGTCTTATGTTTGATACTTGTGCCTTGCTTTTTAAACAAGTCTAACAGCTGGTCCCCTGTAAGAGGGTAGGAACTTGTGGCATCCATGTTCAATGCACCCACTGCTTACCTTAATGAGAATTTTGGCCATCCTTCAGCATTTACCCTTCTTTTCTGATTTCATTGGGACCTCTAATTGTAGTGCCAGCAATACTACACTTCTCAAAGATTTGGGCAAGTAGCCTAAGGATTTAAAAAAGACAAGACAGTAGGTCATTCATGCAAGGAGAATGGCATTTATTAAAAAGGAGAGAAGTCTTATATACCAGTGAACAGGCATGCTGGAAAACTATCAATGTCAGAAGTTCAGGTTTCAATGCCCCTCTGGCAATAAGGGTGGGCAGATAGCAGGAACTTGCATTCAGGCCTTAGCAGAATGGGGAAAAAGAAGCATTTGCTAGATAAGCTCCTAGTTACAAGCTGGTCAGCAGGTGTCTATGGGGGAAGGGCCCAACAAGTATTCCTGTGTCTTGAGGTCGATTACCAATTTTCTGAGAAACTGCCACCATACAGTTTTCTTTTTTTAAATTTTTCTATTTTTTTAATTTATTTATTTTTCAGTTTAAATTTAGATTAGAAACAAGGTTGATTCACAAGTCAGTCGCAGGTCCCTCTCCTTTCCCTCCCCTCCTCCTGTGCCCTCCCCCCAACCTCCCCATTATCCGCTCATTTCCCCAGGGAGGGTGAGGCCCTCCATGGAGGTGTCCATAGTCTGTCATTTCATATAGGGCAGGGCCTAGACCCTTCCCCAAGAGTTCAGGGTGAGAGTGCACCACACATTGTTGGATGGGAGCCCAAATCCGTGTGTATACTCAGGATGGGTACTGATCTGCTGCCCAAGGCTCAATAGATTACCTAGGCCTCCTCACTGACACTCACATTCAGGGGGTCTTGATCAGTCCCATGCTGGATTTCCAGGCTGATCCCTGGGATTCAAGAGTTAACCTTTGTCAGGTCACCTGTTTCTGGGGGTTAAACCAGCCCAGTCTTAATCCCTTTGGTCATCAGTCCTCCCTCTCTGTTACTGGCTTTCTTGAGTTCAGCTCAGTGTTTAGCCATGGGAGTCTGCCTCTTCTTCAATCAGCCACTAAATGAAGGTTCTGTTTCCCAGACTCTCTGGTCATGGGATTGTAAGCTGACACTCCCCAGATCTATGTCTAAAATCCATATATGAGAGAGTTCATGCCAAGTTTCTCTTTTTGTGACTGGGTTACCTCACTCAGGATGGTTTCTTCTAGTGTCATCCATTTGCCTGCGAATCTCAGGCTTCCATTGTTTTTTTTCTGCTGAATAGTAATCCATTGTGTAAATGTACCATATTTTCTCTATCCACTCTTTGGTTGAGGGACATCTAATTGCTTCCAAGTTCTGGCTATTACAAATAATGCTGCTATAAACATAGTGGAACAGACATCTTTGTAGTATGAATGGGTATCTTTTGGATATATGCCTAAGAGTGAAGTTGTTGGGTCTTGTGGTAGGTTTATTCCCATTTTTCTGAGGAATCTCCATACTGATTTCCAAAGTGGCTGAACCAGTTGGCACTCCCACCAGCAATGGAGGAGTGTCCCCCTTTCACCACATCCTCTCCAGCATAAATTGTCATTGGTGTTTTTGATTTTAGCCATTCTGACAGGAGTGAGGTTGTATCTCAGAGTTGTTTTGATTTGCATTTCCTGGATGGTAAGGATGTTGAGCACTTTCTAAAGTGCCTCTCAACCATTTTAGACTCCTCTATTGCGAATTCTCTTCTTAGTTCTGTAGCCCACTTTTTAATTGGATCCTTTGATGTTTTGGAGACTTGCTTCTTGAGTTCTTTGTAAATTTTGGAGATCAGCCCTCTGTCAGATGTGGGGTTAGTGAATATCTTTTCCCATTCTGTGGGCTGCCTTTTTGTCTTGCTGACTGTGTCTTTTGCCTTACAGAAGCTTACCAGTTTCAGAAAGTCCCATTTATTAATTGTTGATCTCACTCTCTTTGCTACTGGTGTTATGCTCTGGAAGCCGTCTTCTGTACCAATTCATTCAAGGCTACCACCCACTTTCTCTTCTAAGAGGTTCAGTGTGGCTGGATATATGTTAAGGTCTTTGATCAATTTGGACTTAATTTTTGTGCAAGGCAATAAACATGGATCTATCTGCAGTCTTCTATGTGCCAATATCCAGTTATGTCAGCATCATTTGTTAAAGATGCTTTTTTCCATTGTATAATTTTAGCTTCTTTGTCAAAAACCAGATGTTCATAGGTTTGTGGATTAATCTCAGGTTTTCAACCCTATTCCATTGGTGTACCCATTTTTTGTGCCAATACCAAGCTATTTTTATAGCAGGACTAATACATATATAAATTCACCAAAACAAAAGCAGCATGTACAGGACAGGGCTTTCACCGATTTGAGCCTGATGTATCCCAAACTCAAATGAGAAGTGGAACCAAGCCATATCCCAAATCCAGAAGTTGTTTCCCACTGATGACCACTCACAAATGAAAAAATGAGTTTTCTCCATTTGAACCTCACTGGTTATATACCACTCCTAAAGCTAGGCCCCATGATCAACAGTAAATGACTACCATAAAGTGATGCCATTGGCATTTATGTACTTCTTTTTTTTTTTGGTCTCATTATGCTTTCCTTAGGAGTCCTTTGCGTATATATTTCAGCTTATAGTTTTGTGTTCTTATGGGATATATTTTGTGTGCTAAGGTGTGTATCTCTCTGTCTATATGCATTTCTTGTGCTTTTACCTCAGCTCTTTCTAATATGTTTGTCTTTGTTCTTGTTCTGTACTACTCTGATCTGTTTTTATTTTATCTAATTTTCTTCTATTATCTTTCTTCTCCTCCTTAACATTTTATGACTGTTCATATCCTAATAAGAGAGAGAGAAAAAAATAGTTGTTTATATTTGTGGGTGGAGAAGTAGGGAGAATCTTGGAGTTATTGAGTGATGGAAGAACATCACCAAAATGTACTGTATTAAAATATATTCAAAATTACAGTTTGCATTATATACAACTAGATATAACATTACCTGCATTGCATAGAGATAATTTTCATTTCAGATGGCCTTTCATTTCCACATTCAAGTAAGGAATCTTTGAAATTCTTTGACCTTTTCTGGGACTCCTTTCATGCTTGGTAGCCATTCTGCAGCTAAGACTTATACATGCATAAGTATTCATACTATATATAATGCTTAAGGAGTGACCTAAGAATTAACCTACTAAATAATATTGCATTAAAGATCGTATGTTTTCCTCAGACAACTATCAAAAGAAACAGAAATATTTGGCAAAATTCTGCCAACAAAGCTGACATATCTTTTAATTTTTTGCTATTTAGTAAATGCCAACATTGTGGAAAAACACAAATGTGTTCATCGATGGCTCTGAAATAGTCTCCTCTCAGTGTCTGGCAGAGTTCATCAGAATTCTCATGAAAAAAGAACTACATGCTATGGAGTACAAAAGATTAGTCCTGGACATCAGTGATCTATTTTGACAAGAACCATGAAGACCTTTTTTCCCAGAACATTTTAGAATAGAAAATGGCCATTTAAGACCATTGCAATTTTTAATGCTAGGTACTTTTAGCAAAAGTTATTTGAGAAGAAAATGCCTTATTCACATATAGTTCCATTATTTTTTTGCATTTTCTGTGATTTTTAGCTAAAGATATTTTTACCCCTAGATTCAAGACTTGCTGAGAGCAGTAAATTAATGCTGGGGAAAAAACTGAATATTATTCCAACCATTCTTCTTCTACTATTTTTTTTGGTTTTATGAGGCAGGGTTTCTCTGTATTGTTTTGGAGGCTGTCGGTCAAGCCTGGCCTCGAACTCACAGAGATCTGCCTGCCTCTGCCTCCCGAGTGCTGGGATTAAAGGAGTGTGCCACCACCGCCTGGCTTCTTCTACTATTTTTTAAATCACTTTAGGAAAAATTATAATTGCACAATTGACAGCTTGCAGACTTAGTGATGTCAATGTTTTTTGTCATCAATAGATATTCTCAAAGAGATCTCAAAAGAGAAGTCCCTTTTGTTGCCTTTTGTCATTCTTTGAGACAGGTGTACATAATCCTTTAATTTCCACCATGTGCAGATGATACTTTAAATCCCTCTAAATGAGTTTATTCTATTAAAACTTTATGCAAATTAATTTGTTAGTCTGCTAAGCTTGTGTGTGTGTTTACCCATTTTTCTACCCTCATTGATTATCACCAGTACAGCAAAAGATGTATTTACAAAAGAGCTGTTTGTTGGATGCCTATTACTTGTAACTATGATTCCAGGGTATTGCAATAAAAATTAGATCTCTGTTCTATATGTTACAATTTAGTGGGAAGATATGGAAAGTAGATATAAAAATATAAATAATTGACCTATATGATTGAAATGTAAACATCACACAAATAAAAATATATAAGTAGATAAAAAGAGGATCATACTTTAAATGAAGAGTTTGGTTAGGCATTCAGATAACAGATGAGTATAAAGTTGAAAACAATGAGAAAGCCAACCATACTAAAAGACATTCTTAGAAGACCAACCATCGTGTTAGTAATTAAGCAAATCTATTCTTAAATATGCCTTAAAGAGTAGGAAGGAACTGTGGCTATGGAAAACTGAAGCAGTTGGGAACCAAAAGAGTTGACAAATCAGGTTGGCACATGGCTTCATATACCATGTTAAGTATTCTGGCTCTGCTCCATTCAAAAAGCATGCTGGTGGTTATGATTTACCTACCATAAGCCTTCTGTGTTTAATGTTTGTTTCCATCATGTGGCCCTGTTGTGGGGAGTTCTGAAAACTTTGGAAAGCAGTCCTATTTATTAGTGGTAGACCACTGCATATAAGATTAGGCTTCTTCTACCCAAGATTCTTCCTGTATTCTTCCTTTGTTTGTTTCCTGTGGCCATGAAGAAATTCTTCCAACATATGCTTTCACTTCCCTGATATTCTGCCTTAGAATGAGTTCAGAAATACATTGTCAAAAGACCATGGGTTGTACCCATGAAACTATGAGCCTCAGCATATAACTCTTTGCATAATATGCTCCTGTTAAGTATTTAGTCATAGGACAGTAAATCATAACTGTTAAACTATTGTAAGGTTTCTAAAAGATACCCAAAGAACTATCACAACTGCATTTGAATGAGGTATAAATTATGCATTCAGATGCATTTCTTTAATACAGTTTGATTTTGCAATAATAAGGGCCAAATCTCAATTAGGCCCAGCAAGCAGATACCCATCTTTACAAGTTGCATCATCTAAATGTTCAAACACAAAAGTGCATGACTTTTAGTACATGATGAGCTAAAAATAATAAAGACACTCTTTTCTTTCTAATGCAATAAACACACAACCACTGTGTAGTATATATGTAGGTAAGAGTGCATGTGTGGAGTTCAGAGGATAGCTTTCAAGAATTCTTTCTCCCACTATGTGACTCAAGGAATTGGTTTCAGGTCGGTGCCCTTAACAGAAGCTTCATCTTGCTTGTCTTCAGTTTCCCCCATTTCAAGATCATTATTTATTTTATGACAATTGCCTTAAAGATATATTTAAAATGTTTGAGGAAAGAGTTCAGTTGGTAGAGTACTTGCAACATAAACAAGCCACTGAGTTAAGGTCCCAGCAACCAGAGAAAAGCCTAGAATGGGGTGTATATCTAAAGAACTGGGGAGGGAGAAATGACTGGATTCTTAGAGCTCATTAGGCAGGGGGTCTACTAAAATTAAAGAGCTCCATTAGGTGAAGGATTTTGTCTCAAAATCTAAGTTGGCAAATGTTTGAGGAAGACACCCAACACTTGCATGCACATATGCACACAAAGAAATACACACATACCACACAGAGAGACATACACAATATATCTATATCTATTTATAAATAGTTTGGTAAGTTAAATGTGTATTTGCTTTAAAATTTTACTATCACAAACACCCACAGATGAACACTGAAATGAACCCCTGGAACCCAGTGACAGAGAGAGAGGAGTGAAGAGCAAATGGGCTAAGAATGGGCTGGAGAAACCAGCAGAAACTGCTAAGCTGAACAAGGGGAGCTCTTGGACCACAGACTGACAGCTGGGAGGCCAGCATGGAACTGATCCAGATCCCCTGAGTGTGAGAGTCAGTGAGGAGGCCTGAGCAACCTATGGGGCCTTGGGCAGTAGATCATCATTTATCCCTACCATGCGAATGGACTTCGTGTGTCCATAACACAAAGAGGGATTCTCTTTCGGCCTGGACTCTTGGGGAGTATCTGGACCCTGCCCTGAGCAAAATGACAGACTCTGGATATCCCTTATGTGGAAGTAACTGGGGATAGTGTGGGAGGCTGGGGGGGATGCTAGGGAGGTACGGGAAGAGGGAAGGGAGAGGGAGCTGGGATTGACATGTGAAGCAAACTCTTTTGTAAAAAAATGTAATAAAAATTAATAAATAAAAAATTACTATCACTAACGATTACCTCCAAACTGGATTTTTAATTCAAACAGATAGCAAAGGTAAAATAATTCACCTTAGAATAAACAACAGAATTGTTTATTCTGAAGTAAATGGGAGGCACTACAATATAGAACCAGCTTTCAGTTTATATTCATTGACATATCCCATCGTAGAACAGTTTGCCTAAACTTCTATAGTAACAGTAAAAAATTAAGCCACAACATAATACCTTTGGCAGTCATGGTAGTGGGACATTAAATGGCTTTGCTAAAGCAAAGTAAGAAATTTCAATAAGTTTCAGATGTTATCTTGTAGCATATTAATTCTTCTTTCAATTTTTTTCAAATCAGGATTGAAAAAATTGCTTCCAATATTTCAGGATATCATTACAGTTTGTCATCAGTTCTCTTGCAACATATTTATCTTGAGGGCTTGAGAAGGCTACTACCACACTAACAGAATCTGTTGTATCACTGACACAGATATTTTGAATTTGAAGATATCATATTCAAAAAGATCATAAGAGCTTGGGATATGATTATTTCTTTGCAAAGATTAATTAAAGCTGCAATATACTCATCTGCTACAGCAGAGGAATACATGTGCTGAAAATTACAAAAAGAAAGTAAATGCAGATGCCGCCTTATAAACTATAATTTTAAATTAAAATAAATTCATTATTTCACTTTTTACTATATTCTTGAGAATTTTGTATTTGTGTACATTGTTATATGACCATATCTATCCCCTCCCACTCTACCCTATCCACCAAAATGTTATCCATCTCATCTTCTTCCCTACATCATTATCCAATTATTTAGTGACCATTTGCGCATGAGTGTGGGGTAATTCACTAGAGCATTGGAAACCCATCATTGTCCCCTCCTGTAAAATCCCCCTCCAAGTCACTTCTCAGTAAAGGGTTTGGAGTTTAATTCTTCCAACTTGGCTGGAACTTTGACTGATCTGATCTAGTGATCTAGTGTAGGTTTTGTGTAGTTTATGACAGTGTTGTCTTGACTCCATCATTTCCCAACAATTTTCTTCATTCCTCTGATTTTGCATTCTTAAATCTTCCTCCTCTCCCTCCATGTTCTCCAGGACTTGGTTGGTGGGAATTATGGTGTTAACACTCAAATTAGGGCTAGTAATGCATATATACATAAAATGATGATGATTCATTTGATTTCATAAATTTGGGGCAAAATAACACAACAGTGTTCACAGGACTAAAGCCCTGTTAACATGCTATTGATTAGTATACAACACAGAAGGTAGGATTAATCAGCAATGGTAGTTGTGGTTCTCAGTAAAGCAGAAGGAGCCATAATTATATCTATTAATCTCTTTTGGAATGAATGACGGGTTGGTAAACCATGTGACACTGCCTAGTAACCGTGTACAGATACTTGCTACAGATGACAGAACTGGTCATTCCTGAATATGGCATAGAGATCTCAGAGCTGATATCAGCAAAGCCCCAATGGTTCTGGCTTGAAGACCAAATTTGCCTAGGAAAAATTCTTGGTGGCAGAGCAACTTCCTTCAGTGCAGAGAAAAACATCCATGTGTCTGAATAGAGCAAAGTGCTTGAAATTTTCTTTGAACAGTGTTTGAAATCATGCAAACTGGAATGGCAAATAAGGTGAAATGATTCTCCATACATAGAAAAATCAGCAGAATCTTTTAAACACACAAATTGTGAAACAACTCAGTCAGGGATCTTTCAGAGCCTCATGCCACATTATTGCTCTCGGCTCCACAGATGCTTATTGGATTCCTGCCACAATTCTCTAAAAAACAGTGGAGCAGAGTGTGGACCATGGTGTCTCTTTGATACATCTATTTAACAAAAATATTGAGGTTCTTGCATTCTTTCCATGTCAATGGTAAGAAACAGAAAAATAGCATGGTGGAAAAACAATCTGTAACTTCATTCCCAACTACAGTATTCTTTTTAAATTGAGGTTACAGTACAATTATACCACTTTCCTTCCTTAAAATCTTTCCATGAACCTATCATCCTTATGGCCAATTCTCATGAATTGTTTTTACACACACCTAAGTACTATCTATCTGTCGATATATTCCTACACAGATAAGTAGAATCTGTTCTATATGTTCTATCTGTGAAAAATACTTGTATGAAAGTTTATTGGGTCAAGCATTTGAGGTTGATAATCAGTTGGTGTGCTCTTCTCTAGGAAAGACCATTTTTCTTGCTCTCAGCATTCCTTAGTTTACTTTGGTTTCCTGTTAGTGTGACATCTCTATAAGCCTTCCACCTCAAAAGTTAACATATTCACTGATATTGTCCTTATTCAACTACCTTAGGAAGCTACGATGTTTAGAATTCATGGGTGTGACTTATCTAATATTTTCAGGAGACAAACTCTCACTGGAAAACTCCTGCTCCTCTGGATATTATAGTTTCTCTGTGCCTTCTTCCATAATGTCCCCTGAGATTTAGGAGGAAGAGTTGCAGTGTAGATCTGTCCCTTGAGTCTGGCCTCCACAATCCATTTTTAATTCTTTGTGCTTTTCTGTAAGAGTATTTGCCAGTTGCAAAGAGAAGTTTCCTTTTTGAGTTGTGGGTATTACACTTACCTTTGTGTATGAGGACAAATATTTAGAATGTAGAAGAGATCAGGCAGGTTTAGTAAATTGATAGTTGTAGGTTCGCTTGCACTGTAAACTGTGATTTGGAAATTAATGAGTATTTGGCTAGCTTTGCATTAGCAGGAACAATTTCTTTGTTGTTTAGTGGGTCTTAAACATATTTGAGAGCTCTTGGCTACAGTCTATGTATGCATACCACTATCATACCTGAGTTACAGTACACTGTTGGTTGTTATTGTCAGGAATGTTTGTTATTTTCCTCATTTAGAAGATTATATGTTGTTTTCTTGAACCATGAAAGCTAGTCCTCAGAGAGGGGCATTCAATTCAGTTCCAGTTCTATTGTCTTTGGAACCTTTATATAAACATATTTAATTTTTATTAATATATTTGTACAATTTGTCATAAGAATGATGTGAGTATACATCAAAAGTAGGGAAAGAATCACTTCATGAAAAACAAACATTGTTATCAAATTAGACTGGCAATAACAAACATAGTGAGTAACAAACTTTGCCTAGGATGTGAGTAAATGTGTCCTGTTTGAAGGAACAGAAAATAGGGTAGCACTGTAGGAAAAATGATAGTTCTTCATAAATTTACATGTCAGCAATCAAATCATAGTTATTCACAATGATATCTAAAATTTGAAAACACCTTTATTGTCCATAGTCAGAAGAATGTGTAAAGTACTATAGCTCATCCATATACCATAGTAGCTGTCATAAAAGAATCACCATGAAGAAATTTTCAGGGGCCTTTAACCAGGTAAATGTATCTGCTGCATCAACAAAAACACGGCATGTTTCCTTTTATGCGAAAGGCTCACTGTCAGTAAATTCATGAGACATTAAATGGAACACTGGATGCCCCGCAATTGTGTAGTAGAGAAATGGGGGGATTATTGTTTATTGAGCACAGGATTTCAGTCTTGGAGGAAATTTTCTGGGTTTCAGTTATTGTGATGATTAGGAAACAATGGGTATGCTTAATTTTAAAAGCCATGTTAGAGAGAATGCCGTTTTTTTTCAAAATATAGATAAGGGTGTGCCTTATAGGGTTTATTTATTTTCTTAGAGTGAAAATTTGAACCAATGAAATGAAATAAAAGTTCATTGGTAGGGGTTGTCAATATTATTCAGGCATCATTTCTCCCATAATAATGTGAATGTTCAACATGATTCCAGCCAAAATTCCACGATAGTTTTCAGAAACACTGGAAAACGGATTCTAAAGTCAATGAGAGAAACAAAAGCACTGCACTCACTACTGAAGAGAAAAGATGCTCCCTGTGGTGGTCAAGACAGATGGCCCCTGGATCAGGAGAGTTCAGGAACTAGCCGTGACCCTCACAAGCTGCATATTGTGAGAGAGTGGGACCTGTACAACACCTGGGCAGCACACTGGAGCTGTTGGTAGTGGAGCAGGTGATCCAGCCTTAGGGGCATTAGAGCCGGGGAGCTTACCCTGACTCTCCCACACCCCACCCGCCTTGTGGTGGCATGGGTGAGAGAAAGATGCTCTCCCACTCTTGCTCCTTGCTACCTGTGTCAGGTTAGATAGCTGGCCCTGGGGTCACAGGAGTGGAAGTATTAGTCCTGCTCCTCCCCCAGCTACAGCACAATGGAGAGCAGACCCTGCACCCCGCAACGCTGCACACTAGAGCTAAACTTGTAAGTGGAGCAGGTGAGCCATCTCTGAGAGCATGAGAGCAGGAGAGCTGATGGCCCCTCCCAAACGGCTATCTGGATAGAGGGTGCTGCAACTCTCCTGGGCAAGGGAGTGGAGTTAGCCCTGTCTGTCTAAGTGTTGCTGGGAGAAGCAGTGCTGGAGAGCTTGCCTAGGTGGTAACAATGGGGGAAATCTGTGAGGCCAACCTACCCAGCTACCACCCAGTAACCACTTAATCAGTGAACTGTGGGATCATGAGAAACAGATAATCCTACAGTACCCAAACTCTACAACACAGTAAACAACACAATATCTAAAAGGGGCCCCAGGGAAAGCCCATAGAAGAGGGCAGAGGCCTTGAGCCAGGCAAATTACTCACGGCAATGAACACTTTCATGTGAAGATGAACGGAATAAACCGTGAACTGTGTAATTTAATGGACAGGCTGCAGTTTCTACCATGAGATTATATTCCAATTTTTCTTAATTCCTTTGATTGTTATGCTTTATTTTGTATTGTTGGTTACTTTTCTTTGCTGTTTGGGTTTTCTTTAGACTTTTGTTTGCAGGGAGGGCTTGCAAGAGCAAAGGACTGGCAGCCAGGTAGTATTGGAATGCATGATGTAAAGTCCTCAAAGAATCAATAAATGTTTTTTATTTAAATTTAAATTAGAAACAAGGTTGCTTCACATATCAATTCCAGGTCCCTCTACCTTTCCTTACCCTCCTCCCACGCCCTACCAACAACCTCCTCAATATACCCTCATTTCCCCAGGGAGGGTGAGGCCCTCCATGGGGTTGTCCATAGTCTGTTATTTCATCAAGGGCAGAGGCTAGACCCTTCCCTAGGAGTCCAGGGTGAGAGTGCATCTCTCATTGTTGGATGGGCTCCCAAAGTTCATTTGTATGCCCGGGAAAAATACTGATCTACTACCCAAGGCCCAATAGATTACCTAGGCCTTTTCACTGACACCCATGTTCAGGGGGTCTTGATAAGTCCCATGCTGGAATCCCAGCCATCAGTCTAGGATTCAAGAGCTAATATTTGTCAGGTCAGCTGTTTGGGGGGGTTAAACCAGCCCACTCTTAAACCCTTTGCTATTCAGTCCTCCCTCTCTGTCACTGGATTCCTTGAGTTCAACTCAGTGTTTAGCTGTGGGAGACTGCCTATGCTTCCATCAGCCACTAAATGAAGGTTCTGTTTCCCAGACTCTCTGGTCATGGGATTGTTGACTGGCACTCCCTAGATCTATGTCTAAAATCCATATATGAGAGAGCACATGCCATGTTTCTCTTTTTGTGACTGAGTTATCTCACTCAGGATGGTTTCTTCTAGTGCTATCCATTTGCCTGCAAATTTCAGAATTCCATTGTTTTTTTCTGCTGAATAGTACTCCGTTGTGTAAATGTACCACATTTCCTCTATCCACTCTATGGTTGAGGGGCATCTAGGTTGCTTCCAAGTTCTGGCTATTACATATAATGCTGCTGTGAATGTAGTGGAACAGACATCCTTGTTGTATGAATGGGCATCTTTTGGATATATGCCTAAGAGTGGAGTTGCTAGCACTTGTGGTAGGTTTATTCCCATTTTTCTGAGGAATCTCCATACTGATTTGCCAAGTGGCTATGCAAGTTGACACTCCCACCAGCAGTGGAGGAGTGTACCCCTCTCTCCACATCCCCTCCAGCATAAATTGTCATAGGAGTTTTTGATTTTAGCCATTCTGACAGGAGTAAGATAGTGTCTCAAAGTTGTTTTGATTTGCATTTTCAGGATGGTAAGGATGTTGAGCATCTTCTCAAGTGCCTCTCAGACATTTTAGACTACTCTATTGAGAATTCTCTATTTAGTTCTTTAGCCAACTTTAGTATTATTATTATTGTATTTTATTATATTAATTTTAAATAGCTTTCTTCACATGTCAATCCTAGTTCCCTCTCCCTTTCCTCCTCCCACACTCACCCACTATCCCCGCAGCTTCCTACCCTATTGCCACTTCCTTCCACATAGAGTATATCTAGAGTCTGTCATTTCATTCAGGGCAGAATTCAGGCACTCCCCTAAGAGTTCAGGCTGAGAGAGCATATCTTTTTGTGTCATGGACACATGATATCTGTATGCCAGTGATAAACAATGATCCACTGCCCAGGGCCCCATAGGTTGCCCAGGCCTCCTCACTGACTCTCACATTCAGAGCGTCTGGATCAGTCCCATGCTGGCCTCCCAGCTATCTGTCTGGGGTCCAAGAGCGCTCCCCTGTTCAGATCAGCTGTCTCTGTTGGTTTTGCCAGCCCATTCTTTGGCAATTTGCTCATCACTCCTCTCTCTGTCACGGGATTCCATGGGTTCAGTTCAGTGTTTGACTGTGGGTGTTTGACTCTGCTTGCATCAGTCACAGGATGAAGGTTCCAGGATGGTTATAGACATCAAGTTCATTATCAGGAAAGGGAATTCAAGATGGACTCTCCACTATTGCTTAGCTTGCCAGTTGGTGTCCTCCCTTTAGTTCACTACAGGTCTCACTGGTGCCAGATCTGTCTTCTAACCTATGATTCCCTCTTCCCCCTATTCTACCCCCCAGTCAACCTTCCTGTTCCCCGATGACCTATTCTCTATTTGTCTTCTCCTGCTCTCTTCTTCCCAGCTCCCACTCACCCAACACCTGGCCATGTTTTCAATATATTCAGAAGATTTTCCCTCATTCCTCTTCTCTGGGGTACCATGCATATCTCTTAGATTATTTCCTGTTTCTCAGACTCTCTGTCAGTGAAAATACAGACTGGCGCTATCCTGATCCATGTCTAAAATACATATATGAGTGAGTACATACCATGTTTTTCTTTTTGTGACTGGGTTACCTCGTGCATGATGGTTTCTTCTAGTGCCATCCATTTACCTGCAAATTTCAAGATTCCATTGTTTTTTTCTGCTGAATTATACTCCATTGTGTCAATGTACCACATTTTCTCTATCCACTCTTCAGTTGAGGGGCATCTAGATTGCTTCCAGGTTCTGGCGATTACATATAATGCTGCTATGAACATTGTGGAGCAGATGTCCTTGTATGAATTTGCATCTTTTGGATATATGCCTAAAAGTGGAATTGCTGGGTCTTGTGGTAGATTGATTCCTATTTTCCTATTTTCCTGAGGAAACTCCATACTGATTTCCAAAGTGGCTGTACAAGTTTACACCCCCACCAGCAGTGGAGGAGTGATCCCCTCTCTCCACAGCCTCTCAAGCATAATTGTCTTCGGTGTTTTTGATTTTAGCCATTCTGACAGGAGTAAGATGGTATCTCAAAGTTGTTTTGATTTGCATTTCCCTGATGGCTAAAGATGTTGAGCACTTTCTTAAGTGTCTCTTGGCCATTTTAGCCTCCTCTTTTGAGAATTCTCTAATTAGTTCTGTACCCCAACTTTTAGTTGGATCATTTGGTGTTTTGGAGACTTTCTTCTTGTGTTCTTTGTAAATTTTGGAGATCAGACCTCTGTCAGATGTGGGGTTAGTGAATATATCTCCTATTCTGTGGACTACCTTTTTGTCTTGCTGACTGTGTCCTTTGCCTTACAGAAGCTTCTTAGTTTCAGGAGGTCCCATTTGTTAAATGTCGATCTCAGTGTCTGTGCCACTGGTGTTATGTTCAGGAAGTGATCTCCTGTATCAAGTCTTTGAAGAGTATCTCCCACTTTCTCTTCTAAGAGTTTCAATGTGGTTGGATTTATGTTGAGATCTTTGATCCGTTTGGACTTCAGTTTTGCACAAGGTGATAGACATGGATCTATATGCAGTCTTCTGCATGCCAACACCTAATTATGCCAGCACAATTTGTTGAAGATGCTTTCTATTTTCTAGTTTTACCTTCTTTGTAAAAAATAAAGTGTTCATAGGTGTGGGGCTTAAAATCAGGGTTTTCAATGTGGTTCCTTTGGTCTACCCGTATATTTTTGTGTCAATACCAAGCTGTTTTCAGGATTATAGCTCTATAATAGAGCTAAAGTCAGGTATGGTGATGCCTCCTGAAGTTCCTTTAATGTATAGGGTTGTTGTGGCTATCCTCAGTCTTTTTTTCCATATATAGTTGATTATTGTTCTTTCAAGGACTGTGAAGAATTGTGCTGGAATTTTAATAGCGATTGCCTTGAATCTGTAGACTGCTTTTGGCAAGATTGACATTTTTATTATGTTGATCCTACAAATCCAAGAGCATGGGAGATCTTTTCATTTTCTGGTATCCTCTTTGATTTCTTTCTTTAAAGACTCAAAGTTCTTGATATACAGGTGTTTCACTTTCTTGGTTAACATTTTCCCCACATATTTGATGATGTTTATGGCAATTGTAAACGGTGATGTTTCTCTTATTTCTTTCTCAGCCAATTCATCATCTGTACATAATAGGGCCACTGATTTTTTTTTGAGTTAACCTTGTATCCTGCCACTTTTGTGAAGGCATTTATGGGATCTAGAAGTTCCTTTGCAGAGTTTTTCAGGTCACTTACGTAAACTATCATATCATCTGCAAATAGTGAAATCTTGACTTCTTCTTTTCCTATTTTTATCCCCTTGATCTCCTTTTGTTGTCTTATTGCTCTAGCTAGAACTTCAAGTACAATATTGAAGAGATATGGAGAGAGTGGACAGCCTTGTCTTGTTCCTGATTTTAGAGGAATTGCATTGAGTTTCTCTCCATTTAGTTTGATGTTGGTTGTTGGTTTACTGGATATTGCTTTTATTATGTTCAGGTATGTTATTGTTATCCCTGATCTCTCTAAGACCTTTATCATGAAGGGGTGCTGGATTTTGTCAAAGGCTTTTTCAGCATCTAGTGAGAGATCATGTGGTTTTTCCTTTGAAGTTTGTTTATATGGTAGATTATATTTATAGATTTTTCTAATGTTGAAACTTCCCTGCATTCCCGGGATAAAGCCTACTTGATCATGATGGATGATTTTTCTTATGTGTTCTTGAATCCGGTTTGCTAGTATTTCATTGAGTATTTTTGCATCGATGTTCACGAGAAAAGCTGGTCTTTAGTTCTCTTTCTCAGTTGTGTCTGTGTGTGACTTGGGTATCAAGGTAATTGTAGCCTTGTAAAAAGAATTTGGCAGTGAGCCTCCTGCTTCTATTGTGTGGAATACTTTGAGGAGTATTGGAATTAGATCTTGTTTGAAAGTCTGGTAGAATTCTACACTGAATCCGTCTATGCCTGTTTTTTTTTTTTTTTTGGTTGGGAGATTTTGATGACTCCTTTTGTTTCATTAAGGGTTATAGGTCTGTTTAGATTGTTTATCTGTTCTTGATTTAGTTTTGGCAAGTGATATCTATTCAGGACATTGTCCATTTCCTTTAAATTTTTGAATTTTTGTCCAGTTCATATTTTCAAGGTATGCCCTGATGATTCTCTGGATTTCCTCAGTGTTATGTCCCCCTTTTCATTTCTGATTTTGTTAACTAGCATGCTCGCTCTCTGTCTTTTGGTTAGTTTGGACAGAGGTTTGTCTATTTTGCTGATTTTCTCAAAGAACAAACTCTTTGTTTCATTGAATCTTCTCAATGTTTCCCTGGTTTGTACTTGATTAATTTCAGCCTTCAATTTGATTATTTCCTGGCATCTGCTCCTCCTTAGTGAGTTTGCTTCTTTTTGTTCTAGAGCATTCAGCTGTGCTATTAATTCTCTAGTGTGACTGACTGTCCTCCAGTTTCTTCATGTGGGCATTTAGTGCTATAAACTTTCCGCTCAGCACTGCTTTCAGAGTGTCCCATAAGTTTAGGTATGTTGTGTCTTCATTCTCATTGAATTCCAGGAAATCTTTGATTTCTTTTTTATTTCTTCCTTTACCCAGGGATGGTTCAATTGTGCTTGCATTGAGATGTGTTTCTTGCATGCAGCAGAATGATGGGTTCTGTCTTCGTATCTATTCTGCTAGTCTGTGTCTTTTTATATGCAAGTTGACACTGTTGAAATTGAGGGATATTAATGACCATTGATTGATGATATTCTTTGTGCTTGATTTATTGGTAGTGGAGTTATTGTGTGTAGGTTCCCCTCCCTTTTTCTTTTGGTGTTTGGTAAAGTGAGATTATCTATTGCCCGTGTCTTTGTGAGTGTAGTGATCTTCATTGGGTCTAGGTTTTCCTTCCAGCACTTTCTGTAGAGCTGGATTCATGAATACATATTGTTTAAATCTGGCTTTGTCATGGAATATTTTGTTTTCTCCATCTATGGTAATTGAAAGCTTTGCTGGATACAGTAGTCTGGGCTGGCATGTTTGTTCCCTTAGCGTTTGTAGGACATCTGTCCAGGATCTTCTGGATTTTATACTTTCCATTGAGAAGACAGATGTAATTCAGATAGGTCTGCTTTTATATATTACTTGGGTTTTTCTGTAGCCCACTTTTTAATTGGATTCTTTGATATTTTGGAGACTTGCTTCTTGCATTCTTTGTAAATTTTGGATATCATCCCTCTGACAGATGTGGGGTTAGTGAATATCTTTTCCCATTCTGTGGGCTGCCTTTTTGTCTTGCTGACTGTTTCCTTTTCCTTACAGAAGCTTCTCAGTTTCATGAGGTCCCATTTATTAATTGTTGACCTCACTGTCTGTGCTACTGGTATTATGTTCAGGAAGTTGTCTCCTGTACCAATTTGTTCAAGGGTACCACCCACTTTCTCTTTAAGAGATTCAGTGTGGCTGGATTTATGTTGAGATCTTTGAACCATTTGGACTTAATTTTTTGCATCTCGATAGATATGAATCTATTTTTAAATTGCATGTTTATACTATTTTACTAGCTCAGAAATCTGTTCATGCTTTGGTATCTGCATAGACTCTTTAGAAAGTTAAAATAAACTTAATACTGTGCAGATCATACTGTGGTCCTTTCCATAGCTTGGGATACTATTTACCAAATCTTTCTCATTATTACCAACTGATGGAGAACACTGAGTCCATATTAACTGTTGGTCTGAGCTTGTGTTAATGATCAAAGTGGACAACAGAATCCTAATTTTGGATGTAAGTTAAGCCAGTCACACTGTGACTTGCTGTTTATCATGAAAAAACTTATTTCTATCTAAGACCGAAAGGGTGTTTTTAGTTTAATGATGTATTGGTGTGATCTGTGTCATTAACTTTTCTGTATTCTATTGATTGCACAAAATCCCATCATCTGACTTTCCATGAAGGGAAAGATTACATAGTACAATTACATATTTATACAGTCAGTACTAAACACAAAATATCACAGGCTGAAATAAATCAATTAAGAACACTGAATGAAAATGTATTATTTTTAGCTTAAAATTACTCATGCCTGGAAGCTGCCCATGAATTATAGCTTAAAATTCAGACTAACCTCTGCATAAAGTACACCCTGGAAACTCAGACAGGTTTTAGATCCATAGTTTTTCTTTATCTTAAGCAGACCCTTTCAGATCTGAGTGAAGAAGTCTTCATTGTAATTCACCCTTCATTAATGAAATATTAAATATAGTTCAGAGACACATTGGGTGCTTGCAAATGTCTAGACCATTCTGATAACTTGATTCTCTCTTTCAATTCAAGTCCTATAACTGGAAGAAATAAATTCTCAAATTCAAAAAGTAGTTGCTTCTGAATTCTTGAAAATCTTTCCCAAACCTCCACCATTTTTATCTTGTTATTACTCAATTATTATACTAAACATGGATTGTAAAATGAGTTAGACAATTTAGATAATTCTTCTACCATGAAGAACTTGTAGTTCAGAAGACAATTCACTTCTATGGTATTTTTCTGAAAGGATTTGATACAAAAGGTTTAGTTGGAATGAATATTCATGGATTTATGAACAAGGGAAACAGACAATGACTAAATTAAAGACGTCTTCAATAAGAACAGGTTACTTTAGGTAGAGTAGATCTAGTGATTTAAAATTTGTATCTCTCCTATGCTTTGGAGGATGATTGATGAAAACTACCTTGTACCAAGTTCACATACAGCACTATAGAATTAGGAAGATGCCCTATCAGATGATACTGATATGAGGTAGTATGTCACCTCATTCTTGTTCTCAGTATGACCCACTAACTGCTAAGGATATACTCATAACCTCCATGAGACACCAATCACATGAACTTCCTTCAGTATTACCCATATGTATAATCATGTTATTTTACACTGGAGCATTCATTTTATCCAATCAATTTTAAACCATGACTTGTCTTTCAAGAATCTGATTCTGTTCATGAGGAAGTGAATCTTACATAGATTTTTGACCCTGGAAACATTTTCTGTACAGTGGTGTTATCTTGCTTGTACAAATAAAGGTAATGCAGTTCTTAATTGGACTAAATAATAAAAATCCAGAATCAGATATGATAAAAAATGCTGAGAAATCAGAGAGGAGAAGGAACAAGCCACAGCCACACCTTACCTCCTTAACATCTCAACAGACAAGAGAGTGGGTTCCTGTTTCTCCCTACTTATATCCTCTTTCCACCCAGGTATTTCATTTCCAGTCTGCACAGACCTCCAGACCTCTATTGAAGGCAGGATTTAAATGAGTCCACCAGAACCAACATAAACAATAATTAGGTATTTATTAGAGAAGCACTTAAGCAAACAATAGTAAATAATAGCCATGGTCTCCCTGCTCCAGAAGATGCAGTCTCTGCACTTCCTATGTTCTCTGTGTAACCCAAGACAGAAAGCCAGCCCTTCTTTCCTTTACAAGTGATCACATTTGAACTCCTGAAGCCACTCCCATAGTGTATGGATACCAGGCCAACTTCAATGGCAAAGCAAGATGCTACTACACTCTGTGATTATCTAGTGGCAAAGTCCAGTCTCTGATCTTCAGACAAAATTTTTTTTGCATACTGAAAAATAAACAAAAACTAAAACTTGTTAAAAATGTTTGCATCTTTTGGGTTGAGGCAATAAACACAGCCATTTCTTTTTATGATCTAATAATCTCAGTTGATATTCATATCTTCTCATAACATCAGTATAATTGCAAAGGCAAAGTGGGAAGGTAAATTTGTATCAGTCTTTAGATTTAAATGATATATAAAGCAAAGAAACAAGAAAAAGGCAGCAAAAAATGAATGAACTCTAATGTTTCTATTTTATTTCAGTCAGGGGAATTTTCCTTCATGAGATACCTGTAACATTTCTCTGTGAATCCTGATGATGAAAATAGCATGGGAGGCAGGTCAGTATTTTTTACACGATCCAAACTGAATGACTGTCTTTGTCCTTTCTGAAATTCCAATTCTGTAGCTGATTATGTTTTTAAAATATAGTGATGCAAGTAAAAGCATTAGAAATGGAAAATCTCAGTGCTTGTTACTTGATTCACAGATGTGAAATTATGTTTCAGCAATTCAGTAAAATATTCCAGATGTTTTTCTCTAAATTCCCTTCATTTTGTAACTGCAGATTACTGAAAAAATTCTACAAATGTTTAATTCTGCAGATTCCATAGTAAATATGAAATGGTTGATAAGCTTGGTGACACAGTTACAAACATGTATCAAATGAGTTTATGAAGGTCTTTACTTTGTTTCTTGGTGTAGATCTGCAAACAAAATGTTTACAGTCCTGTATTCTAGAAAGTAATTAATATCGCTTGATGAGATTATTCTTTAAAAATGCAGATTTAATTTAAGGCTAAGAGTAGATCACAGTAGGAAATGTTTTATTACAGACTGAGATAAATGATGTCTAAAATTTTATTTCTATAAAATTGTTATTGACAAAGTTTAAGGAGGAAGTTGGTAAGTTTAAGATAACATTTTTCCCCTGTGGTAAAAACTAACAAGTTTTAATATGAGGTCAATATTTAACTATAAGATTATTATTTTCCTCTTTTTTATTTAAACTAGAAACAAGTTTTTTTTTCACATGACAATCTCACCTCCCTGTCCCTCCCATCCTCAACCCCGCCCCCCAACCAGGGCACCAGCACCCCACCCAATCCTGCTTCCATTCCACATGTAGGGTGAGGCACTCCAGAATCTGTCATTTCATTCAGGGCAGGGCCAAGGCCTTCCCGCAAGAGTCGAGGTTGAGACAGAATCTTCATTGTACAATGGGCTCCCAAAGTCCATTTGGATGCCAGGTATAGATACTAATCTACTACCCAAAGTCCCATAGATTGCCTAGGCCTCCACATTGACACCCACATTAAGGGGAGCTCAATTAGTCCCATGCTGGACTCCCAGCCATTAGGCCTGGGGTCTCGAGCTCCCCCTTGTTCAGGTCAGCTGGGTTAAACCAACCCAGTCTTGACTCTTTTGGTTATCAAATCTCCCTCTCTTTCACTGGATTCCAGGAGTTTAGTTCAGTGTTTAGCTGTGGTTTTCTGCCTCTGCATCCATCCATCACTGGATGAAGTTTTTGTTTCCCTTACACTCCGGTAGTGGAATTGTATGCTGGCACTCCTCTGCTCCATGTCTAAAATCCATATATGATTGAGTGCCTACCATGTTTGTCATTTTGTGATTGGGTTACCTCACTCAGGATGGTTTCTTCCAGTTCCATCCTTTTTGTCTTGTTGACTGTGTTCTTTGCCTTACAGAAGCTTCTCAGTTTCAGGAGGTCCTATTTATTATTAATTATTATTATTTATTGTCAATCTCAGTTTCTGTGCTACTGGTGTTATATTCAGAAAGCAGTCTCCTGTACCATTTCATTCAAGGGTACCTCCCACTTTCTCTTCTAAGAGGTTCAGTGTGGCTGGATTAATGTTCAGGTCTTTGATCCACTCATACTTAAGTTTTGTGCGTGGTGATAGACTTGAATCTCTCTGCTGTCTTCTACATGCTAGCATCCATTTATGCCAACACCATTTGTTGAAGGTGTTCATATGAGTATGCGTTAACATAGAGGTGTTCAATTTGATTCCATTGGCCTACATATATTTGTGTCACTACCAAGCTGTTTTCAGATCTATAGATCTATAATAGACCTGGGAATCAGGTATGCTGATGGCTCTGGAAATTGCTTTGTTGAACTGGGATGTTTTGGCTATCATGGGTATTTTGTTTTTCCATATAATGTTGAGAATTGTTCTTTCAAGGTCTGTGAGGAATTGTACTGGAACTGTAATGGGGATTGTACTGAATCTGTAGATTGCTTTTGGAAAGATTGCAAATTTTACTATGTTGATCCTACCTATCCAAAATATTTCAATTTTCTGGTGTCATATGTAATTTCTGTATTTTTATATTTTTATTTTCTTTTTTAAATTTAAATTGGAAACAAGGTAGCTTCAAATGTCAATCCCAGCTCCTTCTCCCTATCCTTTCCCTTCTCCATGCCCTCACAACAATCCCTCATCCTCCCTCCCCCAACCCCCACTCCTTTTCCCAGGGAGTATAAGGCTGTACAATTGGGGTATCCACAGTCTTTCATTTCATACAGGGCAGGTCTTAGGCCCTACCCAATGAGTCCAGGCTGAGGGAACTTCTCTCATTGTGGAATGGGTATCCAAAGTCCATTTGTATGCCAGGGATGAATACTGATCTACTACACAAAGCCCCATAGATTGCCTAGACATCGTCACTGACACCAATATTCAGGTTGTCTGCATTAGTCCCATGATAGATTCCCAGCAATCAGTCTGAGGTTCAAGATCTCCTCCTTGTTTAGG
This sequence comes from Mesocricetus auratus, assembly GCF_017639785.1. Lineage (NCBI taxonomy): Eukaryota > Metazoa > Chordata > Mammalia > Rodentia > Cricetidae > Mesocricetus > Mesocricetus auratus. The sequence goes on from NW_024429190.1 coordinate 1,731,189, forward strand.
TCAGCTGTTTCTGTGGGTTAAATAATTCCATTCTTAATCACTATGCCCATCAGCCCTCCCTCTCTGTCACTGGGTTCCTCGAGTTCGACTCAGTGTTTAGCTGTGGGTGTCTGCCTCTGCTTCCATCAGTCATTGGTTGAAGGTTCTGTTTCCCAGACCATCTGGCAGTGGAATTGTAGACTGGTTCTCCCCTTATCATACATGAATGAGTACATACCATGTTTGTCTTTTTGTGACTGGTTTACCTTACCCAGGATGGTTTCTTCTAGTGCTGTCCATTTGTCTGCGAATTTCAAGATTCCATTGTTTTTTTTTCCACTGACTAATACTCGATTGTGTAAATGTACCACATTTTCTCTAACCACTCTTCAGTTGAGGAACATCTAGGGTGCTACCAGGTTCTGGCTATTACAAATAATGCTGCTATAAATACAGTGGAACACATGTCTGTGTTTTATGAATATGCATCTTTTGGTTATGAGTGGTTAAGAGTGGAATTGCTGGGTCTTGCGGTAGACTAATTCCCATTTTCCTGAAGAATCTCCTTAGTGATTTCCAAAGTGGCTCTACAAGTTGGCACCCCCACCAGCAGTGGAGGAGTGTTCTCCTCTCTCCACATCCTCTCCAGCATAAACTGTGTTTTTGATTTTATCCATTTCGACAGGAGTAAGATGGTATCTCACAGTCATTTTTATTTGCATTTCCCTGATTGCTAGGGATATTGAGTACTTTCTTAAATGTCTCTCAGCCCTTTTAGACTCCTCTTTTGAGAATTCTCTACTTAGTTCTGCGGCCCACTTTTTAATTGGATCCTTTGGTGATTTGGAGAATTGCTTCTTGAGTTCTTTGTAAATTTTAGAGATCAGCCCTCTGTCAGATGTGGGGTTAGTGAATATGTTTTTCCATTCTGTGGGCTGGCTTTTTGTTTTGTTGACAGTGCCATTTGCCTTACAGAAGCTTCTCAGTTTCAGGAGGTCCCATGTATTAATTGTTTACCTCTGTGTCTGTGCTACTGGATTTTTGTTCAGGAAGCAGTTTCCTCTACCAATTCATTCAAGTGTACCTCCCATTTTCTATTGTAAGAGGTTCAGTTTGTCTGCATATATGTTGAGGACTTTGATCCATTTGGACTTAAGTTTGTGTATGGTTAGAGACATGGATCTATCTGCAGTCTCTACATTCCAATATCCAGTTATGCCAACACCATTTGTCGAAGATGCTTTCTTTTTTCCATTGTATAGTTTTAGCTTCTTTGTCGAAAGCCAGGTGTTCATAGGTTTGTGGATTAATCTCAGGGCTATCAATTCTATTTCATTGATCTACTTGTCATTTTGTGCCAATACCAAGCTGTTTTCAGGACTATATCTCTATAATAGAGCTTGAAATCAGGGATGGTGATGCCTCCACACATTGCTTTGTTGAATAGTGATGTTTTGGCTACCCTGGATCTCTTGTTTCTCCATACAATGTTGAGAATTTTTCTTTCAAGGTCTGTGGTGAGTTTTGCTGTTGTTTTTATGAGGATTGCATTGAATCTGTAGATTGATTTTGGCAAGATTGCCATTTTTGCTGTGTTAATCATACCTATCCAAGATGTATGGAAAGAGAGGATAGCCTTGTCTTGTTCCTGATTTTACATGAACTGTGTTGAGTTTCTGTCCATTTAGTTTGATGTTGGCTGTTGGTTTGGTGTATATAGCTTTTATTATGTTTAGGTGTGTTCTTGTTTTCTTAGATCTTTATCATGAAGGGGTGTTGGATTTTCTCAAAGGTTTTTTCAGCATCTAGTGAGATGATCATGTGATTTTTGATTCTCAGCTTGTTTATATGGTGGATTACTATTATGGATTTCATATCTGCATTCCCTGGGGTGAAGCCTACTTGATCATGGTGGATGAGTTTTCTGATATGCTCTTGGATCCGATTTACCAGTATTTTATTCATCATTTTTGCCTCAGTGTTCATGATGGATATTGGTCTGAAGTTCTCTGTCTTACTTGTGTCTGTGAGTGGCTTGGGCATCAAGGTTATTGAAGCCATGTAAATCACCCTTCTGTTTCTATTGCCTGGAAATTTGAGGTGAATTGGTATAAGTCATTCTTTGAATTTCTGGTAGAATTCTACATGAGGCCACCTGGACTTCAGTTTATTGAGAGTGTGAGTGTTTTGATGAGAGCTTCTATTTCCTTAGGGTGTATTGGTCTATTTAATTTTCTTATCTGTTCTTTCTTAATTTAATTTTGGCAAGTGATATCTATCCAGAAAATTGTCCATTTCCTTTAATTTTTCCAATTTGTGGAGTACAGGTTTTCAAAATATGAAGAGATGATTCTCTGGATTTCCTCCCTGCCCCTTGTTGTTTCTCCCTTTTCATTTCTGATATTGTTGAACTTCATGTTCACACTATTGATTAAGTTTGGACAAAGGCTTGTCTTTCCTGTTGATTTTCTCAAAGAACCAACACTTTGTTACATTAATTCTTTATATTGTTTTCCTAGTTTCTACTTTATTGATTTCACCCCTCAATTTGATTATTTCTTGCCATCTGCTCCTCCAGGGTGAGTTTGCTTGTTTGTGCCCTAAGGCTTTCAATGGTGCTGTGAATTCTCTATTGTGACTATTCTCCAGTTTCTTCATGTGGCCATGTACTCCCAAAATGTTTCCTCTTAGCACTGCTTTCATGGAATAGCCTGTTTTCTTCATCTATAGTGACTGAAAGCTTTGCTGATTATAGTAGTGTGGGCTGGCATCTGTGGTCTCTTAGTGTTGGCAGAATATCTATACAGTACCTTCTGGCTTTCATAGTTTAATGAAGAAGTCATGTGTAATTCTTATATGTTTGCGTGTTTGAATATGTCCATTCTCATTGAATTCTAGGAAGCTTTTAATTTCTGATTGTTCAATTTATATGAGTTTGTGTACTTGCATTGGTGGTTAAGCGGTAGAATTCTTGATATCTGTGAGATTGTAGGGTTTCTGTAATTTGTGTTGTTGTTTAATTCTAACTGATAAGATACATGGAGTTATTCCAATTTTTTTCTACCTGTTGAGGTTTGATATGGTGCCATGTATGTGGTCACTTTTTGAGAAGTTTCCATGTGGCACTCAGATAAAGTGATATTCATTTGGTTTTGGATGGAATGTTCTATATATGTCTGTTAATCCCAATTGGGTCATAACTTCTATTAGTTGCTTTGCATCTTTTTTAAGTGTCTGTCTAGTTGTCCTGTCTAGTGGTGAGTGTGAAGTGTTGAAGTCTCTCACTATAAGTTGTGAGGTTTTATGTGTGATTAGAGTTTTATAATGTTTCTTTTGCAAATGTGGATGCCTTTGTAATTGGGGCAAAAATATTCCAGATTGAGACTTCATCTTGTCGCATTTCTCCTTTGTCAGTAAGAAATGACCTTCATCTCTTTTGATTTTAGTTTAAAGTTTAAATCTTTAGATACAAGGATTGATAACCCCACTTGTTTATTGGATCCATTTGATTGGAAAATCTTTTAACAACCCTTAACTCTGAGGTAATGTCTGTCTTTGAAGACGAGATGTGTTTCATGTATACAGCATAAGGATGGATTCTGTCTTTCAATCTGTACTGTTAGACTATGATTTTTTGTGGGAAAATTAAGATCATTAATATTGAGGGATAGTAATGTCCTTTGATTGCTCAATTTGTTTGTTTTGGAGTTGTTGGTGTTTGTGGAATTGTGTGTGGATTTTCACCCCTTTTTTCTTTTTGCTGTTGGGAGAAGCCATTTCCTATGTTTTCTTGGTTGTAGTTTACTTCCTTGGGTTGGAGTTTTACTTTCAGAACTTTCTGTATGTCTGAATTAGTTGGTACACATAGTTTGAATTTGCTTTTTTCATGGAATATCCTGTTTTCTTCATCTATAATGCTTGAAAGCTTTGCTGGTTATAGTAGTCTGGGCTGGCATCCGTGGTCTCTTAGAGTTGTCAGAATATCTATACATTACCTTCTGGCTTTCATAGTTTCCATGGAGAAATCATGGTAATTCTGATATGTTTGCATTTGTATGTTACTTGAAATTTTTCCTTTGCCGCTCTTAATATTCTTTCTTTATTCTGTATGTTTGGCGTCTTGATAATTATGTGGCAAGGAGATTTTTTTGTGGTCCACTCTAATTGGTGTTCTGTAAGCTTCTTGTGCCTTCATTGGCATGTCTTTTTCTAGGTTGGAAAATTTTCTTCTATGATTTTGCTGAATATATTCTCTGCCCATTTCAGGTGATTTTCTTCACCTTCTTATGCACCATTATTCTTAGGTTTGGTCTTTTCAGAATATCCCATAGTTCCTGGATATTTTGTGTTACAGATTTGTTGGTCTTGAGATTTTCTTTGGGGAATTAATCTATTTCTCCTAGTTTATCTTCAACACTTGAGATTCCCTCCTCCATCTCTTGTAATCTGTTGGTTATGCTTGCATCTGTAATACCTGACTATTTGCCCAGCTTTTCTATTTCCAGCATTCCTTCAGACTGTTTTTCTTTATTGTCTCCATTTAAGATTTCAATGCTTGCACTGTTTGAATTCTTTCTTGCAATTTTTTTGCTGTCTTTTCTTTTCTGTATTGCATTTGTTTGGGTTTTTTGGTTAGTATTTTCTTCCATTTCTTGCATATTTTGATTTGTTTTTTCTTCTATTTCTTTAAGGGATTTTCTCATATCCACTTTTAAGGCCTGTGTCATTTTCATGAATCTGTTTTTGAGGTCATTATCTTCTGCTTCATCTGCATTTGTGTCTTCAGGTCTTGCTGGTGTTGAGTCTCTAGACTGGTTGTGTCATGTTGGTTTTTCTGTTGCTGAATGTGTTTTTATATTGTCTCCTTCCCATCACTTCTTCCAGTGGGTGCAGCAGGAGTCTCTTCTTGTCCTGGTGTATACGGGACTACAGTTCCCTTCTTGTGGGTGCAAGCAGGTCCAATACTCTGGTGGTTCTCCTCTTGCATGGATGGAGGCAACCTTAGTACAACGGCCTTGACAATCGTGATGGTACCTGCAGGTCGCAGATCCCAGGTCTCTGTTGGTTCTGTTCAGGGCACAAGAAGACAGCCCAGAAACAGACCCATGCTTACCTCACTTGTCCCATGTGTGGCAAATGGGATTTGGATGCGGGCAGTTTCTGGCCGAGCTGAATCCCTTTCGGATGGGGTGTGTATTTTTCAGTCCCCTGGCCTCAACTACTTCTGCACAGTGTACCTTAAGGCAGGCCAGAAACATGCTCAGGCATACCAATTCCGTGGGCAGAGAAAGGGACAATGGTGCTGACAGTTTGGGCTAGCTGAATCCTGTCCGAATGGGATGCCCAGTACACAGTCCTCAGATCTCAGGTGGGTCTGCTCAGGGCACCAGAAGGCAGGCAAAAAACAGACCCATGCTTACCCAGCCTGTCCTGTGTGTGGAGAATGGGACTTGGACACTGGGCAAGCAGAATCATGTCGGGATTGGATGTACAATGTGCAGTCCCTGGTTACAGCTGGTTACCCGCAGGGCACTGTAAGGCAGGCTGGAGACATGCCCTGGCCTTCTTGGTCCTGTAGGCAGAGAAAGTTATCAAGATGCTGGCAATCTCTGTTTGGGTTGATTCCGGCCAGGATGGAATGCACAATGTGCAGTTCCCACGTCACAACTTCTTGCAGAGCACTGGAAGGTGGGCCGGAAACATGCCCAGCCCAAACCTAGAGAAAGGGACCAGGATTCTGGCAGTTGCTGGGTGGATTGATTCCTGCCAGGATGGGAGCCTTAGTGCCAAGATAAAAATTTTTAAATAGTCTTATCAAGTTATTTACAGATTGCCAATCACTCAAGAAAAATAATTTTCAATATTCATATTAAAAATTAATATTTCTAAACAGCCAGATTATCTTTCTAAAAGTAAAGCAGAGGCCCAAGGGTGCAGGTTTTATTAAGGAAATGTCACAACTTTAAAATTGTATATAAAATCAGAAATTTGTCATTCTTTAATTGTTGGTGTTGCCAACTTTAGCTTTTAAAACTGGAATCCATCACTGTATTGAAGTTCACAAACAAAAAAAGCTATGTTAAGACTGAATACCATTACTAAGGAACTTTGTCTTCTTGAGAAACGCAAGTGTATTGTTGGATACAGTTAGACCCAAATAAATTTTATATATTATAGGCACTCACTGGAAAAACTATCAAATATTAGATCATCTGCAAAAATAGTACAGTACTTTAAATATACTTGACATTCAGCCATTTATCTTGCAGTTAATAGCATTGCAAACATAATTGTCTGTTGAGTCCACGTTTATAATATGAAAATGTAACCTTTATACCTAACACTGGGAAAAGAAGCTGTGTAATTTTTCTCCCTAATAACAAGAAGTGTGTTATAAACTCATCCATGTCAAAGTCATTAAGGTAGGCAAAAGCCATTAGGTGTGGAGCAATTTATGAGCAGGTTGCAATTTTAAAACCCTTCAATACATATATTTTCTTACTATTAATTTTTCTTACTTTTATATTTTTAAAATTAAAACATGATTCTTAAGTCCTGTATTTTTTTCCTTTCACTGTGTTCAACTGTATCAACAGAGTTAAATTTTGAATGAAGTGCTGCTAACAAATTAAAAATTTCACATGGTGATAGGTAGTCATTTCATTTATGAAGGAGTAGACATATACAGATCTCCCAACCACTATTGTAACCTAAAGATCTGTCTACACAACTGAGAAAGGATGACATTTATGAACCATGCTAGTGAATGAAACACGGATTATTCAATGAAAAGTGCAGGCTGTGGAAGTTCTATGGCAGGACAGAAGATAAGTATGCAGTATTGTATGATCACATTGTATTACCAACCTCATGTGTCCTTTGCTATATAAGGAGACAGTTACTAGAAAATGAATGTGTGTTCCAATTAAAACTGACTTTCATGTGTGAAATAATTTGTTTCTATTTACTATTTATTTAATTAATGATTGATTGATTTCCTGCTGCTAATTGAAACTACTTATTCTGGATATAACACCCTTATTTCTTTACATTTATTATTTCTGTTTATACAAATGAGGATATATATATATATATATATATGAATTTCAAATAAAGGTAAGTGAACTTCCCCTAATTGTTAACATAAGTGAAATGATGATTTTCATCTCAGAATCATCATTTGACCTCTTGCCATTTACATACTAATTTTATGAGGGTTAAGCCTGATAATTTGAACTTGGAAATGAGAGGACATACCAGAGATAGGATTAGCTTTTTTTTCTTTTCTTTTTTTAAATTCATCACTTCCTCTCCTCATCCCCAATGCAGTATGGAGTAGAGACTAAAGTTGTTACTGAGATATGCATTCCCAAAATCAACAGTAGGAGACCAGGGAAGCAAGAAAAAGACAAATGCCTCTTACCTGAAATGTGCCAGTTAGTTAGTCATGTGTTCATCTAGCTGTGTTTCAGGCATGCCAAGTCTTGGGGTGTCCTCATTATGAGCATCTTTTTTTTTTTACATTATTTTTTTTTAATTTTAAATAGCTTGTTTTACATGTCAATCCCAGTTCCCTCTCCCTCCCCTCCTCCCGCACTCCCCTTCCACCCTCCCTCCCACCCTATTGCCAAATCCTTCCACATAGGGGATGTCTAGAGTCTATCATTTTACTCTTGGTAGGGTCAAGGCACTCCCCTAAGAGTCCAGGCTGAGAGAGCATCTCTCTTTGTGCTATAGGCACATGAAGACAGATTGTATACCAGGGATAGACACTGATCCACAGCTCAGAGCCCCATAGGTTGTCCAGGCCTTCTCACTGACACTCACATTTGGGGGGTCCAGATCAGTCCCATTCTGGCCTCCCCACTGTCGGTCTGGGGTCCAAGAGCACTCCCCTGTTCAGATCAGCTGTCTCTGCTGGTTTTGCCAGCCCATTCTTTGCCAATTTGCTCATCATTCCTCTCTCTCTGTCACTGGGTTCCTTGGGTTCAGTTCAGTGCTTAGTTGTGTGTTTTGAGCATCTTGAGAATTTCCATAAGTACAGGAAAATTAGGAAAAAATTTTCTTCATATGTGTGACTTCCTCTAACATTTTCCTCATTGTACTACCCTTGTTATAAATGCAGTGCTCCTACCTGCTGCTATCTCTTGAAAAATAGCTTCTTCCAGAACAGAGGACAGATAAAGTCCTGGAATTGAAAACCTGTTTTGTAATAAAGTACGAGCTATACCTACAAAAGTTATGTAACATGTGGCTTTTAAAAGCATTCTACTTAAGGTAAACTACATTTACTGTATATATAATCATATTGTCTAGCCAACCAATTTTAACATTTTAAAGATACAAACAAAGATTGAAGTGTGAATATTTAATCTTTAATAACATGTATGTTCAAACTCATATTACAGATGAGTTGTTATTATCGATGAAAAATACTCTGTTAACTATCACGCTGCATTTCTGCAAGAAATATGTCAATGATGAGTAGGAAGCTGTAACATGAAAAATGGAAATGTTCGACTCAAATAATGACAACTAAATTTTGTGGTGATGTGAAATAATTTAAAAGTTTGCAGGTCCTAGTTTCATAATAAGTAAATGGTATCAAATTAAAAATCACCAAGATATCTAAGAAATTGGACACACGAGTTTGAGTACCAATAATAATCGTGAAACCTTAAAAGTCAGACAAAATTGTAGTCCTACCTTGGGCTCCATGCCTGCTTAAGAGACAGGGAAGCACTGTCAGGAAGGGACCTTTGAATGATAAATGTAATACAGACTGTCACAAGGTTGTGAGTTCTTCAGCTACAGAAGATGTATCACTTAATTATAGGTTTTGAGTACAGAACCCCAAAATATTCTCCTGTTAACATCTGAGAAAATTCTCTTCTGCTTTGGCAGAAGGAGAACCACTTGAATTATTCAAAAGTATGACTGTGGTGAATTCCTCTCAAGAAGATATAATCTAGCAGTCCCTCTTATTTTGCTTTTGCCTTCATAGGAAAGAGAAATCCTTGAATGCTACCTCAACCTAGACTCCAGCCCAGACACCTGGATGGTTGCTGACTGTCAACTATATAGTACTCACCTTTCCAGACTCTACTGAGGAAGGAGCTCCAGCAGGCTTTCATATGGTGTAAGCTTGGACATTCACATATTTTTATCATCAGATCTCATAGAAAAAGAACATTAGCTATCTTTTGAGCAAGTGTTAACTTTCCATGTATTTAACACAAGTTTAAGTGAAGTTGCTGTTAAGTGGTCAGCTGTCTAACTGGAAGAATGATAAAAAGGGGCTACTATTGCTATTTCTCTATGCAACACACATGAAATACATTCTGTTGGGTATAGTTAATATGAACTTCAGAGTTGATTGAGCTAAGTGTTTTGCTACATGACATGTCACAAAACTTGTCAAAAATTCTTCAGTATTGGAAAAGTTCTAAGCATGGAATAGGACATGTCTTCTAAGCACATCAGTTGTTATTTTTAAAAAAAATTATTTAAATTAGATGCAAGTTTGCTTCACTTGTCATTCACAGCTCCCTCTCCATCCCCTGCTCCCCTGCTCCAGTCTCTCTATCCCCAACCATTAGCCATTCTGTTCCCCAGGGAGGGTAAGGTCCTCCATGGAGGATCTCCTGAGTCTCTCATTTCATCCATGGCAGAGCCTAGTTCAGTCATCCTGGACTCTTGAACCCCAAAGAGTCCAGGATGACTGAACATTCCTTATTGTGTGATGGGCTTCCAAAGTTCATATATATATATATATTACTCAAGACACCATAGATTGCCTATGCTTCCTCAATGACACCCAATTAAGGGAGTCTGGATCAGTCCCATGCTGGCCTCCCAGCCATCTGCCTGGTGTCCAAGAGCTGCCACTTGCTCAGGTCAGCTGTTTCTGTGTGTTAAATGAGCCCAGTTATGACCCTTTTGCTCATCAATTCTCCCTCCCTGTTGCTGGGTTCCAGGATTTCTACTCAGTGTTTAGCTGTGAGTGTCTGCCTCTTCATCCATCCATCACTGGATGAAGGTTCTGTTTCCCAGATTCTTTGGCAGTGGGATTATAGTTTGGCACTCCACAGATCCATGTCTAAAATCCATATATGATTGAGTATATACCATGTTTGTCTTTTTGTCACTGGGTTACCTCACTCAGGATGCTTTCTTCTAGAACCAGTCATTTGCTTGGAAATTTAAAGATTCCATGTCTTTTTTCCCCACATTTCCATTGCGCAAATGTACCACAATTTCTCTATTCACTCTTCAGTCAAGGGGCATCTAGGTTGCTTCCAGGTTCTGGCTATTACAAATAGTGCTGCTATGAATACAGTAAAACAGGAATTCTTGTCGTATGAATGTGCATCTTTTGGGTATATGCCTAAGAGTGGAATTTTTGGTTCTTAGGGTAGACTGATTCCCATTTTCCTGAAGGATTCTCCATACTGATTTCCAAAGTGGCTGTCTGAGTTGCAACAGAGCAACGTCTGAAAGCATCAACATCTCTGACTTCCATATCTATTTTAGATCTATAGTACTGAAAACAGCTTGGTATTGGCACAAAATAGACAGATAGACCAACGGAATCAAATTGGATACCCAGATATTAGCCCATACACATATTAACACCTAATCTTTGACAAAGAAGCTAAAATTATACAATGGGAAAAAGCATCTTCAACAAAGGGTGCTGGCATGTAGAAGACTGCAGATAGATCCATGTCTATCACCATGCACAAAACTTAAGTCCATATGAATCAAATAACTCTACATAAATCCAGTCACACTGAACCTCTTAGAAGAGGAATTATGAGGTACCCTTGAAAGAATCAGTACAAGAGACCACTTCCTGAACATAACACCAGTAGCACAGGCACTGAGATTGATAATTAGTAAAAGGGACTCCCTGAAACTGAGAAGCTTTTGTAAGGCAACAAGAAAAAAAGATAGCCCACATAATGGGGAAAGATATTCATTAATGCCACATCTGACAGAGGACTGATCTCCAAAATTTATAAAGAATGCATGGAGACTACTCAGGAAAATGGGAATCAATCTACCACAAGACCCAGCAATTCCACTCTTAGGCATATATCCAAAGGAGGCCAATTCATACAACAAGGGCATCTGCTCCACTATGTTCATAGCAGCATTATTTGTAATAGCCGGAACCTGGAAGCAACCTAGATGTCCCTCAACTGAGCAGGGGATAGAGAAAATGTGGTACATTTAAACAATGGAATATTACTCAGCAGAAAAAAACAATGGAATCTTGAAATTCGCAGGTAAATGGAAAGCACTGGAGGGAATCATCCTGAGTGAGGTAACCCAGTCACAAAAAGACAAACATGGTATGTACTCAATCATATATGGATTTTAAACATGGATCAGGAGAGTGCCAGTCTGCACTTCCACTGACAGAGAGTCTGGGAAACAGGCAAGAACCTAAAAGATATACATGGTACCCAAGAGAAGAGAAATGAGGCAAGATACTCTGAACAGATGGAGAACATGGTGAGTGCTGGGGGGGGAGGGGTAATTGGGAAATAGAGAGGGGGGAGAAGTGGAAGAGAGAGTAGGACATGGAGGAACAGGAACTTCGACTGGGGAGGTAGGATGGGGGCAGAGGGAATCATAGGTTAGAAGACAGATCAGGCACCATTGTGACCTCTAATGATCTAAATAGATGACACAAATTGGCAAGCTAAGCAATAGTGTAGAGACCACCTCGAATGCCTATTCCTGATAGTGAACGTGATGCCTATAACCATCCTGGAGCCTTCATCCAGTGACTGATGAAAGCAGAGGCAAACACCCACAGTTAAATACTGAACAAAAGCCAAGGAACTCAGCGACAGAGAGAGAGGAGCGAAGAGCAATTTGGCAAAGAATGGGCTGGCAAAACCAGCAGAGACAGCTGATCTGAACAGGGGAGAGCTCTTGAACCCCAGACCGACAGCTGGGAGGTGAGCATGGGACTGATCCTGACCCCCTGAATGTGAGAGTCAATGTGGAGGCCTGGGCTACCTATGGGGTCCTGAGCAGTGGAACAGTGTTTATCCCTCGAATACTAACAGACATCGTGTGTCTATAACACAAAGAGGGTTGCTGTCTCTGCCTGTACTGTTAGGGAAGTGCCTGGACCCTACCCTGAATGAAATGATAGACTCTAGATATCCCCTATGCAGAAGGAATTGGCAATAGGGTGGGAGGATGGGGGGATGGGGGGGTGCGGGAGGAGGGGAGGGAGAGGGAACTGGGTTTAACATGTAAAACAAGCTATTTAAAATTAAAAACAACAGAAACAACAAAACAAAAAAGAACTTAAGAAGCAAGTCTCCAATACATCTAAGATCCAATTAAAAAGTGGTGTACAGAACTAAGTAGAGAATTCTTAGTAGAAGATTCTAAATTGCTGAGAGAAACCGAAGATAGTACTCAACATTCCTAGCCATCAGGAAAATGCAAATCAAAGCAACTCTGACCTACCATCTCTCTCCTGTCAGAATGGCTGAAACAAAAACACCAATGATAGTTTATGCTGGAGAGGAAGTGGAGAAAGGGGAGCACTCCTAAGCTGCTGGTGGGAGTACATGAGTGTTTCTAACCCGCTCCAGTACGATTGTTCACAAGAATGTTAATTAACAGACATGCTCTCATTCACAAGTTTCCTAAAGCACTTTTGCATAGCAGATTCTTAAATGTGATTATGAAGCTTCCAATCTGTTTAAATAGTAAAGAATTGATCACAAAGAAAGGAGGAATAGGGAGGTTTTAATTTTAAACTCCTACATAAAATATGATTCTGTTTATATAAGGCTTTTATCAAAATGTTAAGTCTCAATATGATGAATGCAGAATCTGCATTTTTAGAAAAGTACATTCTTTAAAAGAATTATTTCTAGAGTATTCCTCATGTTTTGATTGTCATATTTGTATAATTTGATATTTTAATATCATGTACTGTTTAAAAGGCTGAATACTTTGCTATTGGTGGTGTAAGCTGAAAAATGAAAGACATAGTAGACAAAAATGACAACCAAGATATATATATATATATATATATAACAATTGATATATTTGTTAGGATTACTATTTTCTATTGTATGTGAGTCTACAACATATATTGAAAATTGATCCGAACAAGAGCTTTAGAATGGCTTTGAATTTTTTCTGTCAGTGGCCTAAATGATGACAAATGGTCCAGCTGATTATGGCATTCAAAGTGGAATATTTTCAGAACTGGGAATTGATGTGATGAAATGAAACAAAATATAGTGTGCTAAATTTTCATTTTAAAGCCATTATCCAAGCAGGCTTGTAAAAGCTAGAGCGAAGTCCTGGCTGTCACAGAGAATATAGTTTTCTGAAGATACTGCCTCCATTAACCCAGGTGCAGAGCAAAGACCATGCCTCTTATTTATTAGAATGAATACCAACGAGTTAACATTTGAAACAGTTTTGGTAAGTACTATCTGAAATAAAGAAATTTAATACAAATATTAAGTTTAAAATTTAGTGTATGGATACCCATCACTGTTAGCTCTTGGTATATGATAAGTGTATAGTCTTCTTATGTGGCTAGTAACTACAAACTACAGATTAGAAGAAAGTAATTCATATTTATTAATATTACCAAAATGATTTCATATAGTTTTTATGAATTTACATGCATAAGACTTTTAGATGCAATGTATGCCTTCAGTGACTTCTGACTAACCCTAAGGAAAACTGACTTATACTACAGAGTACTACTGTTGAAGAAATTATTAAGCCTTTTTCTAGTTGAACAATCTGTTGCCATAACCACAAATCAGCAATAGATACCAAAGACTGAACTTCAGACATTAGGTAACTGTTCTACAAATGTTTCAAGCTGTGTTAACATAAGATAGAGATTTAAGCATCAACTAACAAAGCTGGGTCAAAAGAATGTATATCAAAAGACACCAAAAACATACTGAATTCATATATCAGGATCCCATTGTAATAACACAAATACAATGAAAAGTTTTAGAATGCCTTTACCAAAAATTGAATACCATTGTAATTATCCCCCAAAAAAGCAGGTTAACTAATGACTCATGACTATGGTGAAAAATAAAAATATGTCCAAGTATCGCAAAAGACATGAATGAACACAGAACTAAATCAAGAAAGCAGAAATACTTAAATTAAAAAGAAAACAAAGTAGCATAACTGAAAGTAGAATTCAGTAAAGGGAAATAATGAGAAAATCTGAAGCATACAATTTGAAATGAAAAATTCATAGAATCTAACAAAAAAACTCAGCGGAAAAAGTCTCACAAAGAGAACACATGAAGAAAAGGATGCAAAAACAGGGTATGAAGGAATAGTAGGAAAATTAGATAACAGAGGTTAAGAAAACAAAGAAAAATCATAACAGAGCATGGAGAATCTTTGGGAAACTATGAAAACACAAACCTATGAACCATGAATACAGAAGGTAAAGAGATCGAGGTCAAAAGCAAAGAATATATTTTCAATTGTATTATAGAAGAAAAATCCAAATCTAGAGAAAGGGTTGTCTGTTTACATTTAAGAGGCATAAAGAAAGTCAAATATACAGAGTATGGAAACAAGATTCTCAAGTCATATAATAGTCAACTCACTGAATGCAAAGAAGATCTCAAAAGCTACAAAGAGGAACAGAATCAGACATAAACTGGTGTATAAGCATAACAGCTAATTTTCCATTAAAAGCTTTGAAATCCAGAAAGGATTTGACTTGTGTCCTACAGAAAGATCACAGATTTCAAGTCAAACTAATACACAAATCAAAATTCTTACACAAAATTGAAGGAGAAAGTAAAACTTTCCCTGATAAAAGCAGGTTAGAGGAAATTGTGACCATCAAGCCAAACTTACAGTGGATACTGGAAGAAATACCTCATGCTAAAGAAATAAAATAATCATGTCCTAGAAGCAACACAGGTAAAAGAAAGGCAATGTTAGTTTGGGTTAATCATATGATTCCAGGCGCAGCTGCCATCTGACTGACTATAACTGCATTATATCCTCATGTGAGAATCATTCATGTGTCATAGTTTGTATCTGGACTATTCCTACATGATCATATTCAGAATACTTGTTACAAAACGTGTGGTTCTATTTGGTAAAGTGTAGAAACCTTTGGAGGTGGAACAATATGGAAGAAATAGGGCCACTAGGGTGTGCCTTTGAAGGTTACCTCCCAAAACTGATTTTCTTTATGTGCTCTGCTTGCTGCTCTGCTGAGATCTGAGGTAACATTGCTACAACCTCTGCTGGCTATGAACTTTCCCATGAATTCCCTACAATGATGCACTACTACCTACTAAAACTCTGAATGGAATCTTTTCCCTCAAAACACAGAGCACTAAATGAAACAAATATTACACAGCACACATTCTTCTGTGTCAAGCTACAAAAATCAGTTGTCTCAACTTCATAATTAAAAGATAAAGGAAAGAAGACTGGATTAGAAAATAGCACAAGTAATTTTATGTCATGACTGTATATAGCATTGTCTTAACATAAAAGGATAAGCAAGGTCATTCCAATTGAACAGAACCAGGAAACAAGTAGCAGATACTGTTTTAGTATGTGACATAATAGAGTTCAAATCAAAGCAAATAAAAATTAAACTAAGAAAGCCACTTCATACTAATCAAAAGTATAGCTCATCACAAGGGTATTATAGCTGTGGACATATAGGAATTTGAGACCTATTTTATGAGATAATCTATATCTGGTAATGAAAACCTTGTCAAAATCTCATGGCTATGGATTTAGTCATATAGCCAACTTTTCTACTTTGTATTGACTGAATTGACATAGTATCAAACAATCTCCTAAATATCTATGTTTATACCACAGACAAAGGATACATTTGCCTTTATCAGAGAAGTTCACTTCAGTGAACAGGGATGAGTTGAGACTCTTAGGAACATAAATGTCAGAGAATAAGCAATGGTTAGGTTCTCAGCATTAAATGGACAATTATGTCATCCCCTTAAAGCCTCAGAGATCACTGTTAAAGGAATACAAACATTTTAAAATTTGTGAGATGAGGACAAGGATTCTGAAACACTGTCTTTTGACATGGCAGAGCCAGTGTAGTCATAATCTCACAGTAGGTTTGGATGTTGCACTTCAGAAAATATTTCAACTCTTCCCTTAGTCTGATGGGAAAGGTATTCCTATATGCTGTGATATGACTTTTTTTATTGGCCAGTAGCCAATAAATGTTGAATGGCCAGTAGCCAGGCAGGAAGTATAGGCAGAGCTTCCAAACTAAGAGAATGTATTGACTGACTTTTGAACTGAGAATTGGTTCCATCTAGTTTAAACAAACACAGTTTGATAAAGGAATTTTTCCAAAGTTTAAAATGAAAACAAATGTGATAAAAACATAAACCTTCTAAAAATTAGATGCATTCTCAGAACCACAAAGATCAGTGGGCAAAATAAGAATTAGGCATGGACCCCTTTTTTCATCACTCCTCCTTCTCTGCAACTGGATTCTTGGAGTTTGACTCAGTGCTCAGTTGTGGATTTCTGTTTCTGCTTCCATCAGCTACTGGATGCAGGCTCAAGGATGGCACTTGATGTAGTCATTCTCATTATAGGGGAAGGGCATTTAAGGTAGCCTCTCCACTATTGCTTAGATTCTTTTTTTATTTTAATTTTAAATAGCTTGTTTCACATGTCAATCCCAGTTTCCTCTCCCTCCCCTCCTCCTGCACTCCCCACCATCCCCCCCCCCCCAGCCTCTCACCCTATCGCCATTTTCTTCCACATAGGGGATATCTAGAGTCTGTCATTTCACTCAAGGCAGAGTCCAGGCACTCCCCTAAGAGTCTAGGCTGAGAGAGCATCCCTCTTTGTGTTATGGACACATTATATCTGTATGACAGGGATAAACACTGATCCACTGCCCAGAACCCCATAGGTTGCCCAGGCCTCCTCACTAATTCTCATACTAAAGGGTCTGGACCAGTCCCATTATGGCCTCCCAGCTGTCAGTCTGGGGTCCAAGAGCTCTCCCCTGTTCAGATCAGCTGTCTCTGTTGGGTTTACCAGCCCATTCTTTGCCAATTTGCTAATCGTTAATCTCTCTCTGTCACTGAGTTCCATGGGTTCAGTTCAGTGTATAACTGTGGGTGTTTTCCTCTGCTTCGGTCAGTCCCTGGATGAAGGTTCCGGATTGGTTATGGACATCAAGTTCATTATCAGGAATATGCATTCGAGATGGTATCTCGACTATTGCTTAACGTGCCATTTGGTGTTATCCCTTTAGATCACTAGAGGTCACACTGGTGTCTGGTCTGTCTTCTAACCTATGATTCCCACTTCCCCCTATTCTACCCCCCCCATTCAACCTTCCTGTTCCCCATGACCTACTATCTTCCTCTTCTCCCCATCTCTTCTTCCCAGCTCCCACTCCCCTCACCCCCTCGCGTTGTTCCCCAGCTGTTCAGAAGATCTTGCCTCATTCCTCTTCTCTGGGGTACCATGCATATCCATTAGGTTCTTTCCTGTTTCCCAGACTCTCTGTCAGTGGAAATGCAGACTGGCGCTCTCCTGATCCATGTCTAAAATCCATATATAAGTGAGTACATACCATGTTTGTCGTTTTGTGTCTGGGTTACCTCACTCAGGATAGTTTCTTCTAGTGCCATCCATTTACCTGCAAATTTCAAGATTCCATTTTTTTTTCTACTGAGTAATACTCCATTGTGTAAATATTCTCTATGCACTTTTCAGTTGAGGGGCATCTAGGTTGCTTCCAGCTTCTGGCTATTACAAATAATGCTGCTATGAACATAGTGGAGTAAATGCCCCTGTTGTATGAATTTGCCTCTTTTGGATATGTGCCTAAGAGTGGAATTGCTGGGTCATGTGGTAGATTGATTTGGGTAATCCTTGTGGACCTTTGGACATTTCCCTAGTGCCTGATTTCTCTTAAAACCTATAATGGCTCCCTCTATTGAGGTATCTCTTTTATTGCTCTCTTATATTAACCCCATGACTCAATCTTCCTAATCCCTAATGTTCTTCTCCCCCCTCCTATTCTCCACTGCTCTTTCCCCCTTTATCCTATTTCACTCCCCCGTATGCTCCAAATTTATTCTGGAGCTCTTATCTCATTCCCTTTCTCTGAAGGACCATGTATATCTCACTTAGGGTCTTCTTTATTTTCTAGCTACACTGGAGCTGTGGACTGTAGGCTAATAGGCTGTTAAACCTTTGCCCCTTGTCTAATATCCGTAATTGAGTGAGTACACACCATGTTTGTCTTTCTGTGACTTGGTTACATCTGTCAGGATGGCTGGGGAAATTTCCCACAGAAATAGCTGATCTGCATAAGTGGGAGCTCATGGACAGCAGTCTCACAACTTGGGAACCAACATAGAACCGAACCAGGTCCCCTGTAAGTCTGTCAGCTAAGAGTCCTGAGTAGTCTATTCTGCCTCTGGCAGTGGAACCAGTATTTATCCCTAATGCATGGAGGGATACTGTCTTACCCTAGATACATGGGGAAGATCCTAGACCCTGCCCCAAAAACTTTAACACATTTTGATGACTCCTTATGTAGGGTCTCATCCTCCTTGGGGAGCCGATGTGGGATGGGATGCAGGGTGGGTGGGGCACATGGGAGGATGGGAGGGAGAAGGCACTGTGATTGAGGCACTGTGATTGATATGTAAACTAAGATTGTTTCTAATTTAAATTAATAAATACAAGATTAGGTGTGGAGAAATGATGGCCCTCATACCCAACTGTATAGAAACAAAAATGATGAACACACATGTGTTTTCTCCTTCTATTTTAAGTCTCATTTCATGGCAGGATATAGCCAGAAAACACCTGACATGACAACTCTGTGACACAAATGGCAGATCCCCGGGAAGACAGAATTGTTACCACGAAGCTCCCAGGTTTGGAGGCTGAATATGAGAGGTGGTAAGTAAAGAAAATAAAATCATATCACATATGCAAGCACCACTGCACACCTCAGGAGCAGTCAAAACTGCAAGGAAAGAATGAGAAAATCATTGTAAGTTACATCACAATAAATCATAGAAGTCAATAATAAAAGATCAAAAGTGCAATATAAAAGCTGGCAAAAATATATGTTCAAACTATTCTGGGAAAATAAGAAGACAACTAAAGATTTTTTGCTCAAAACTATCAATATTCAATGCATTCAAATTAAAGATTTTACTCATGAACATTTCTCTGCAATCAAGGAAGGATGGAGCTTTGGGCAAACTCTCTGTACAAGCCTATGATGGATAGATATATTTATACATACGTGGGTGGATAAATTCATTTCAACACTGACAATGACAGTTTTATATCTTAGTATACTCCCTTTAGTATAATTAATCTTGACGATATAATTTCACATATATTAAATAATACATATATAATTATCATGTGGTAATATTTATACAATAAAACACTTAAGAAAATGATAGCTGAATGTGTCGTATATTGGTAACGTAAATGTACAGTATTTTTTAATGCACCTATAAAGAAAATATGGGCTAATTCTGAACATACTTATGAAAAACTGTAAGATGTAAATATATATAATCAAATGTTGAAAGTTGTACTTTGAACCTAATCAAGTTACATAATAATTTATAGATAACATTCTGAAAATTTAGAAGTTGTGATTTATAATATAGTTATTCATATCAAAATGAAAACAGTAGTATTTTCTTCCAAAGTTTACTACTCTTAAGGAAAACTATTGCTACTAACACATGAGAGAAAAACAGAATTTCTCTAGTGGAATGCAAGCATTTTTTGCTTTATTTTAATTCATTTTATGTTATGAATCTCATTAATACATTATCATAAAATTTAATATTTTATTTTTGATTATTTAAAATAATTTTTAATGTACATGTGTCTGTGTGTATGGGTCTATGGGAACAGAGTAGTTGAAAAGGCATGAGTAGAGAAATGGATTCCCTGGAGCTAGAGTTACAAGTGGATGTGAGCTACCCAATGAAGGTGTTGGGAACTGAACTCTCCTTGCCTGTAAAGCAATGTGTGCTCTTAAATACTGAGTTGCCTCTCCATTCTGGTGTTTTTATTAATAATAATTGTGGTATTTTTATTAATTTTTAAGTATTTTAAATAATATATTTTGACTATGGTCACACAAAACTCTTCCCCGATTCATTTTTTACCACTCAACCTGATTTCATGATCTCTTAAAAATTATTTCATTGATTCAATCTGTGATTCCCATATTATCATGTGTGTTTGACAATACACTAGAGTGCCTCACAAAGATACCATCAATGCCAATAGGTCTTTAGTTAGGAATACGGGGTTTTGAACAATTTCCTACTCCATACTAAATTGTTGAGTTGAGCTTGAGTCATTCTTGGACAGACAAACAAAGCTGTGAGTTCATGAGTAGAATAGACACCTCATGTCTAGCAAACAATATATTCACCGGGGATCCAGATCTCTGACTCTTAATATCTTTCTATTGATGTTCCTGATCTGGCCAGAGTCCTGGGGGCTGCAGTGGAGAATAACCTAGATGTCTTGTTTGTGGCCAACCACTCCACTGATATATGTTTTTTGTACTCTGATCAGTTGTTAGTTTTTGCATAAACCACCATTCACTGCATTAAGAAACCCATCTGATGAGGTCTGAAAGATGAACTATTAGACACGGGCATACCAATTTGAAGAGTATTTTGATACTTATGTCCATTTAGCAGAATAAAACTACTAAGTACAGCCTTGCAGTTTGCGAGTTCCCCAATCATGGATTTTTCATCAGATTACAGTAAACAGCATTTACTTTTTCCTGTGCAATGGGCTTTAAATGAATTAGAAAATTGGTGGTTAGCCTCGCAACAAATGTGACACTATTTTATCTGTGGACAAATATTGTCATTCCTGTCATGACCATAGTTCACAGAGTTTACACCTGGGTAAGATTGTTGATGACTTTTACTCTCCATAGACTACATAGAACCTGAAGGTACTGTGCAATCTCACCATCAGGAAAGAATTTTTCTATATGAAAATAGTTTGTTTCTCCAAATCCTGTGACCAAAGTATGTGTTGTCTTCAGCAACATGACCTTACCATCAAGCTCTGGTTGACAACCAAGGACAATAGCAACAGCAATAGCCTAACCAATTTGGTGATATCCAGGACACTACTAAGAGACAACTCAAGTGTCTTTTTATTTGACAACTTATACTTATGACAGAAAAATTACTCACTCTGTTGACTGTAGGGAAACTCCAATTAACCTTTAAATGAACACACACACACATAAAACTTAGGAAGCTTATGAAATAGTAGACTTCTTTGTGGATTTTCAAGGTTTTTTCATGTTAGTTATCCCTACTTTGTATTTATTTAAAGGATAATATGATTGTCTAAAGCATTAGCTATTAATCTTTTGCAAAACTCTCAAGTATATGTGGTGTTTCCAAATTTACAACAAAGGAAGGTGCATAGACTACTTTAATGCCACATCCAAACTTTTCTCATCCAGGTCCTCTGTTTCTTGCATGAGAGTCTATACAGGGAAATATGTAGAACTAGAATGGTGAAGTAACACAGATTAAGAAACGCAAATAGCACATATTATCTCTTGTTTATAGTTCCGGTTTATGAATCAAAGAAACTGCTCTTATCACAGACAAAGATTATGATAGAAAAGCAAAACTGACTGAAATACAGAAAGCAAATTTCCATGTGGGGCCTAGCCCTTTTTAGTACATTTACAACAAAACTCTAACACCGCCGGGCATGTTGGCGCACGCCTTTAATCCCAGCACTTGGGAGGCAGAGGCAGGTGGATCTCTGTGAGTTCGAGGACAGCCTGATCTACAGAGTGAGTTCCAATACAGCCTCCAAAGCCACAGAGAAACCCTCAAAAAACCAAAAAAAAAACTCTAACACCTTAAACTCAGGAAATGTGGAGGAATATGGCATAAAGATAGAAAGAAGCAGAGAAAAGAGGAAGTCTGCCATTAGATTGAACATCCTAGAATTGTCAAGAAAGCTACACCTATGAAGTCTGGAAAACATGGCTGCCCAAACAAGGCTGACACCAATAGACATGCTAATATGAAAGTGGTAAACCTTATACGGTCCTAACCCTAAACAAAGGACTATAGGCAGCTAAGGGAAACAGATGTTATAAGCAGTTCTGTAATGGAAGGGCCGTTTCACAACTGGTGATCTGAGCCAAAGTGGTCACTCCTGAAATAACAAATGTCATTAACACATGTGCTGTACATATTGAATTTAGAAAAGCACATGCACACACACGGTGTGTTATGTGTGTGTGCGTGCGTGCGTGCGTGCATACATGCATGTGTATATGTGTGTGTGAAGGAATAAGTCTTCACACACATGACCCTATAAGACTTTTATTAAAATGAAAATAAGAAATTATTCACTTGAGCTGATATATACCAGTAGTTAGAAAACAGGATGCTAAACAAACTTATTTCATCTTTTGGAGGATTCCATCCAATGAGAAATGTGAGATCATTGGAATTCACTTGTGCAAGATGTTTTCTTGTGTGGTATCTGACTCTCTCAACAGTACTGTCTTACCCTGAGACATTTTCATTTGGGACGTTTTCCATTAAGTTCATAAAAAAATGGAAAATACATATTTATGGATTAAATTCCAATATACAACTTTTCAATTTATTGAAAATTATGTACCATCTCATAGAAAAAGATGTACTTTTTTCTGAGTTGCCACCAGAAGTGCTATCCATACCTAAGGACCCACCTTCCTACTACAAATATTCTGATAACAAGACTGTATTACAGAAGT
The DNA here is from genome assembly GCF_017639785.1 of Mesocricetus auratus. Classification (NCBI taxonomy): domain Eukaryota; kingdom Metazoa; phylum Chordata; class Mammalia; order Rodentia; family Cricetidae; genus Mesocricetus; species Mesocricetus auratus. The sequence continues at coordinate 1,754,023 of NW_024429190.1, forward strand.
GATATTGTATTTTCCTTAATTCAAGATTCAGTCAAATGTACAACCATGGTTACCTACCACAGGCCAACTCCTTGTCACCTTGACATTCAGTCTCAGCTCCTATGTCACTTAATCTCCACTTTCCAAAAGCTATTATCATTTGCATTTTTTTTTAATCATTTTTTATTTTAATTTTAAATAGCTTGTTTCGCATGTCAATCCCAGTTCCCTCTCCCTCCCCTCCTCCCGCACTCCCCTTCCACCCTCCCTCCCACCCTATTGCCAAATCCCTCCACATAGGGGATGTCTAGAGTCTATCATTTCACTCTTGGTAGGGTCAAGGCACTCCCCTAAGAGTCCAGGCTGAGAGAGCATCTCTCTTTGTGCCATAGGCACATGAAGACAGATTGTATACCAGGGATAGACACTGATCCACAGCTCAGAGCCCCATAGGTTGCCCAGGCCTTCTCACTGACACTCACATTTGGGGGGACCAGATCAGTCCCATTCTGGCCTCCCCACTGTCGGTCTGGGGTCCAAGAGCACTCCCTGTTCAGATCAGCCGTCTCTGCTGGTTTTGCCAGCCCATTCCTTGCCAATTTGCTCATCACTCCTCTCTCTCTGTCACTGGGTTCCTTGGGTTCAGTTCAGTGCTTAGTTGTGTGTTTGCCTCTGCTTCCATCAGTCCCAGGATGAAGGCTCCCGGATAGTTATAGACATCAAGTTCATTATCAGGAATGGGCATTCGAGGTGGTCCTTCCACTATTGCTTAGCTTGCCAATTGATGTTATACCTTTAGATCACTCGAGGTCACTCTGGTGCCTGATCTGTCTTCGATCCTATGATTCCCTCTTCCCCCTATTTTACCCCCACCCCCTCAACTTCCTGTTCCCCCATGACCCACTCCCTTCCTCTTTACCCCCTCTACTCTTCCCAGGTCCCACTACCCCCCTCGCCCTGTTCCCCATCCATTCAGAGGATCTTGTCTCCATCCTCTTCTCTTGGGTACTATGCATATATGCATATCTTTTAGGTTCTTTCCTGTTTCCCAGACTCTCTATCTGTGGAAGTGCAGACTGGCACTATCCTGATCCATATTTAAAATCCATATATGAGTGAGTACATACCATGTTTGTCTTTTTGCGACTGGGTTACCTCACTCAGGATGGTTTCTTCCAGTGCTATCCATTTCCCTGCGAATTTCAAGATTCCATTGTTTTTTTCTGCTGAGTAATACTCCATTGTGTAAATGTACCACATTTTCTCTATCCACTCTTCAGTTGAGGGGCATCTAGGTTGCTTCCAGGTTCTGGCTATTACAAACAATGCTGCTATGAACATAGTGGAGCAGATGCCCTTGTTGTATGAACCTGCCTCATTTGGATAAATGCCTAAGAGTGGAATTGCTGGGTCTAGTGGTAGATTAATTCCCATTTTCCTGAGGAATCTCCATACTGATTTCCAAAGAGGCTGTATGAGTCGGCATTCCCACCAGCAATGGAGGAGTGATCCTCTCTCTCCACATCCTCTCCAGCATAAATTGTCTTCGGTGTTTTTGATTCTAGCCATTCTGACAGGAGTAAGATGGTATCTCAGAGTTGTTTTGATTTGCATTTCCCTGATGGCTAAGGATGTTGAGCACTTTCTTAAGTGTCTCTTGGCCATTTTAGCCTCCTCTACTGAGAATTCTCTATTTAGCTCTGTACCCCACCTTTCAAGTGGATCCTTTGGTGTTTTGGAGACTTGTTTCTTGAGTTCTTTGTAAATTTTGGAGATTAGCCCTCTGTCAGATGTAGGGTTAGTGAATATCTTTTCCCATTCTGTGGCCTGCCTTTTTGTCTTTTTGATTGTGTCCTTTGCCTTACAAAAGCTTTTTAGTTTCAGAAGGTCCCATTTGTTAATTGTTGATCTCAGTGCCTGTGCCACTGGTGTTATGTTTAGGAAGTGGTCTCCTGTACCAACTCGTTGAAGAGTATCTCCCACTTTCTCTTCTAAAAGTTTCAGTGTGGCTGGATGTATGTTGAGATCTTTGATCCATTTGGACTTAAGTTTTGTACAAGGCGATAAACATGGATCTATCTGCAGTCTTCTGCATACCATTACCCAGTTATGCCAGCACCATTTGTTGAAGATGCTTTCTTTTTTCCACTGTACAGTTTTAGCTTCTTTGTCAAAAATCAGGTGTTCATAGGTGTGTGGGTTAAAATTAGGGCTTTCGATTCGGTTCCATTGGTCTACCTGCCTATTTTTGTGCCAATACCAAGCTGTTTTCAGGACTATAGCTCTATAATAGAGCTTGAAATCAGGTATGGTGATGCCTCCTGAAGTTCCTTTATTGTATAGGGATGTTTTGGCTATCCTGGGCCTTTTGTTTTTCCATATAAAGTTGATTAATGATCTTTCCAGGTCCTTGAAGAATTGTGATGGAATTTTGATAGGGATTGCATTGAATCTATAGACTGCTTTTGGCAAGATTGCCATTTTTATTATGTTGATCCTACCAATCCAAGAGCATGGGAGATCTTTCCATTTTCTGGTATCTTCTTTGATTTCTTTCTTCAAAGACACAAAGTTTTTGATATACAGGTCTTTCACTTCCTTGGTTAACATTATCCCCAGATATTTGATGCTGTTTTTGGCTATTGTAAAAGGTGATGTTTCTCTGATTTCTTTCTCAGTCACTTCATCATCTGTATATAATAGGGCCACTGATTTTTTTGAGTTTACCTTGTATCCTGCCACTTTGCTGAAGCTGTTTATCAGCTCTAGGAGTAACCTTGCGGAGTTTTTTGGGTCACATATGTAAACTATCATATCATCTGCAAATAATGAAAGCTTGACTTCTTCTTTTCCTATTTGTATCCCCTTTATCTCCTTTTGTTGTCTTATTGCTGTAGCTAGAACTTCAAGTACAATATTGAAGAGATATGGAGAGAGTGGACAGCCTTGTCTTGTTCCTGATTTTAGAGGAATTGCTTTGAGTTTCTCTCCATTTAGTTTGATGTTAGCTGTTGGTTTACTGTATATTGCTTTTATTATGTTCAGGTACGTTCCTGTTATCCCTGATCTCTCTAGGACCTTTATCATGAAGGGGTGCTGGATTTTGTCAAAGGCTTTTTCAGCATCTAGTGAGATGATCATGTGGTTTTTCTTTCGCAGATTGTTAATATGGTGGATTACATTGATAGATTTTCTAATGTTGAACCATCCCTGCATTCCTGGAATGAAGCCTACTTGATCATGGTGGATGATTTTTCTGATGTGTTCTTGAATCCGGTTTGCAAGTATTTTATTGAGTATTTTTGCATCAATGTTCATGAGGGAAATTGGTCTATAGTTCTCTTTCTTAGTTGTGTCTTTGTGTGGCTTGGGTATCAAGGTAATTGTAGCCTCGTAGAAAGAGTTTGGCAGTGAGCCTCCTGCTTCTATAGTGTGGAATACTTTGACGAGTATTGGAATGAGCTCTTCTTTGAATTTCTGGTAGAATTCTGCACTGAAGCCATCTGGGCCTGGGCTTTTTTTGTTTGGGAGACTTTTGATGACTGCTTCTATTTCATTAGGGGTTATAGGTCTGTTTAGATTATTTATCTGTTCTTGATTTAGTTTTGGCAAGTGATATCTATCCAGGAAATTGTCCATTTCCTTTAAATTTTCAAATTTTGTGGAGTACAGATTTTCAAAGTATGCCCTGATGATTCTCTTGATTTCCTCAGAGTCCGTTGTTATGTCCCCTTTCTCATCCCTGATTTTGTTAATTAGCATGTTCTCTCTCTGTCTTTTGGTTAGTTTGGACAGAGGTTTGTCTATTTTGTTGATTTTCTCAAAGAACCAACTCTTTGTTTCATTGATTCTTCTCAATGTTTTCCTGGTTTCTACTTGATTGATTTCAGCCCTCAATTTGATTATTTCCTGGCGTCTGCTCCTCCTGGGGGAGTTTGCTTCTTTTTGTTCTAGAACATTCAGCTGTGCTATTAATTCTCTAGTATGACTGTTCTCCAGTTTTTTCATGTGGGCACTTAGTGCTATAAACTTTCCTCTCAGCACTGCTTTCAAAGTGTCCCATAAGTTTGTGTATGTTGTGTCTTCATTCTCATTGAAATCGAGGAAGTCTTTAATTTCTTTTTTTATTTGTTCCTTTACCCAGGGATGGTGCAATTGTGCATTGTTCAATCTCCATGAGTTTGTAGGGTTTCTGCGATTTGTGTTATTGTTGAATTCTAATGTTAATGCATGGTGGTCTGATAAGATGCAGGGGTTATTCCAATTTTTTTGTATCTGTGGAGATTTGCTATGTTTCCTATTATGTGGTCAATTTTAGAGAAGGTTCCATGTGGAGCCGAGAAGAAGGTATATCCCTTTGTATTTGGGTGGAATGTTCTATAGATGTCTGTTAAACCCAGTTGGGTCATAACTTCTATTAATTCTTTTGTTTCTTTGTTAAGTTTCTGTCTGGAGGTCCTATCTAGCGGTGAGAGCGGAGTGTTGAAGTCTCCTACTATTAGTGTGTGAGATTTTATGTGCATTTTGAGCTTTAGTAATGTTTCTTTCACGAATGTAGGTGCCTTTGTATTTGGGGCGTAGATATTTAAAATCGAGACTTCGTCTTGATGTATTTTTCCTTTGATGAATATGAAGTGCCCTTCTTCATCTCTTTTGATTGATTTTAATTTGAAGTCTAATTTGTTAGATATTCGGATTGCTACGCCCGCTTGTTTCTTGGGGCCGTTTGATTGGAAGATCTTTTCCCAGCCCTTTACTCTGAGATAACGTCTGTCTTTGGTGTTGAGATGTGTTTCTTGTATGCAGCAGAAGGAAGGGTTCTGTCTTCGTATCCATTCTGCTAGTCTGTGTCT